>NC_134482.1:10298617-10483668 GCF_964194025.1 Convolutriloba macropyga
CAATCCTTGCCGTATTGGTTGGCAGCTTTTCTTGCAGTCTCGAAAGCCAGTTTTGGTGTATCTGGGTACTTTTGCTCTACAACTTCTAAAACAGGCAGAAAACCCTGGTCATTTTTTGCTCATCAATTAACTTAAGTTTTTGGGTTTTCAGTTCAAGGAAAGATTGATCTCTTAATTCATGCTATTTAAGGTTGTTATGCAATGATGACTCCTACGGTGAATCTGACGTATAAATTTTACTAAAAAAAAACCTACTCCTGAACTTTTCGAGAATTTCACTTGGCGCTTCTTTGCGGCCGTCAGTTTCACGTCTTCTCGGCTCAAGGATAACACCTGCACGCTCGTTTTCTGGAAACAATTCTCAAGAGGGCCCGCGCAAATTTCCCGACTTCAGATCCGGCATGAATTGTCATCAGATCTTCATCGTTGTGTATAACTGCAACTGTAGATGTGCCGCGGGAAGGATGATCATCTATGCTCTGGTAGCCGTGATGGTCATCAAAGCAAATTTCTTTCAACTCTGCGGTCTGAAACAAGTTTTCATGTAACCAACTGCGCCTATTTCTTGCAGAAACTTATTTGTCTACTACCAATTGTCACTACCAGTTGTCATGGTTAAGGCCAAAAAGGTCTAGCAATTAAGGCTGAGTGATACCAAATTCTTAAGCAAACAATAATCTAACTTTGTTGTCAATTCTTGCACATAGGTTTGCGCGCTTCTTGTCTTCGATCTTTCGTTTCTCTTCGAAGATTTTCATCAACTCGTTCATCTCCAGAACGTGATTATCAAGATACTCTTTTAAAAAAGAGCAATTGGGGCCGCAATCGTCTTTGTTGGTTCCACTGTTTGAAACCATGTTGGCGCTGATCTCAGGTAAAGAACTGGAGCAAGGTTGTGAGAAACTCAGATTATCAGAGGGCTGCTAAAAACGCGAAGAGCAAATTTTCCAGTCACACCAAAAATCGAAACTCGAATCGAGCAGAAACACCCACTGACGTCTGCGATGATCAAAATTATTATATATGTATGTTTGTATGTATGTATGTATGGATGCTTGTATGTATGTATAAATGTTTATTTAATTTGGCGACTGATTTTGATTTAAAAACAACTGGAACCATATGATCTGGTTTGTGATTAAAATCATTTAAAATCTTTAATTTTTACCATGTTCTTGTTTTGGCTGCCCTGGAGAACGGCTGGCTGCGTTAACTTTTCGACTTTAGACTTTTTTGATTTCTTCCGCTCAGTTGATTGGCCTAGGCAGACTTCTCTGCTGCTCATAACTGGAGCGCGGGAGCGACTCAAAAAATTGACATCATCAACTACAGGAGCCTTCAGCGCAGCTAGAACATTTTTGCGAAATTTTGAAGGACTTTTGCCACCGTCTAGTTCTGCTTGAAAAATCTTCATCGCTTCCTCTACTTTTTTATAATTGCCTTTAGACAACAAACGACAAGAAACAGTTTGGTCTTTAAATTGCTGGTTGTAACTCTCTCCTTCAATTAAACTCAACATTTCTGAGGGTTTTAATTTCTTAGGCGATTTGGTGCTGCTGTAAGTTATAAAAATCAAATTGTCTTTCACAAAAAGCCATGCTAAGTTGTCCCTCAAAATGCTATCTTTTATACTTTCCTCTCTTTCAGCCTCAGAGTCGAATAGGTTATGACTTTTCGCTGGTTCAGATCTCAAGTTGACTCGTTTCATTTTCAACGATCTAAAAATTTGCAGACAAAGTAGAGCGAAATTATTTCTATGTTGTGTGCGAATCTGCAATTAGAATTTCTTACATAAAAATTGTTCTTGTGTTAAATTATTTGAAAAAAAAGTGACTTGATTTTCAACAACCTAAATGAGTTGATTTCATCCAAAATTTCCAATACAAAAAATAGCACCTTTAAGAAGACAAACTAAAACTAACTAGCATAAATGCTCATCTGTAACACTTAGGCGTACTTCTGCATAAGACAACACTTACATATAGGAACTCAAATTTACCGTGTTTAACGTCTGATTCAATTACAATTTTTCAAATTTCAAAAATCACTTGCAACAATTGCTACTCCTGATTATTGGATGGAAACTCAATGCTTTCGGTCTCAGATTCGCTCAAATCGACACAACTTTGAGAAGTCTCGGGGAGTTTCTTTCCCTCTCTTTTTTCTTGGCCTCTGCCTTTTTCCTCATTTGATTCACCCAAAAAGGGTCAGATTTTCGTTTCTTGTATCGAAGTGAATCCATGCCAGCTCTGTTGGCAGCCGAACGAGCATCATTGTACGCATCTGGCCAAAGACGAGGTGGAAACTGTCTCTGTACAAGGCCTTAAGCAGAGGAAAACACACCTAAGCTAAGCTTTTTAGGAAAATCAATCATAATAAAAACTGGTTACAAAAAACTTCAAAAGCGAAAACAGAAAAAAATCATTTGAGGAAATCAGTTTGAACTTCCGACAACTTATTCTTGAAACCTAGTTTTTGACAACTTAGTTTTTGATCATTATACCTTTAAAGATTTTTGTTCTCTTGGGAGATGCAGGCTTCCGCACTTCGCTTCTCGGGTTGGGGATATGATTTCCCTCTGTAGACCCTTCTGGCCCCATACTGCTGTTCGCAGATTTCTTTCCAGTTCTTGCGGATTTCAATTTGTTGGGAAATTATCCAAATCAATTTCCTCATAAAAACTTGGTATAGCTATACCTGGCTCTTCTGTGTCATTCTCTGCATCAAATTTCTTGAGATCTTTCTAAATACAGATAGTTTGGAATCTATCCAAAACTTGGCAAATAACCATTTCTTGAAAGAAAATTCTGAGCGCAAAAATTGAACAAACTTTATAAAAACTTGCTAGAAACCACTTCTACCAAAAAACAGGTCAAAACTTTTGTATCACTGAGGCAAGATCTTACAATGGTTTTCAATTTCTGGAGCTCGCTCTCCAGCTTTCTGTTGCAGGACAAAACCGTCTTCTCATATACTTGTATAACCTTTGCGATGAGTTTTTTGTCCTCATTAAGAACTTCCAGCAATCTTTCATGATTAGCGCATTTCTAAACAAGAATGTTTTTAACTGACAAAACCAAAGAACTGATAACGAATCAACCAAATTTTCGGATAGTAGCTTAACGATTGCAGTAGTCACTCGCTATGATATTTTATCTGCTTAAATTTTTCGCAAAAAATTACAATGTTTGCCTTTTATTGACTTCTTAGACAGCAAACGTATTATATTTATTGCGATAACTCTTTCAAAGAGAGAAAAAAGAGGAGCTCTAACCAAAACCCTTGGACTTGCAGCGGCTAGCCTTGTACTCGGTGTCCCACCTTGGCTGAGGGTCCACTTTGCACCTGTAGGTGGGGTACCACTTACTGGGTTTTCAAACTGTTGTGCGAAAGCCCCATAAATTTCTTGGTATCGCTCGAATTCAATTTGCATTGCCGCAGGAGGCCCGTGTTTTAACAACACGCATTCAATTTCAGAACCATTGAGCAACAGATTAGTTTTTTCATCAATCTCTAATTTCATTCGATCATTTATTTGAAAGCTCTTGAGCCAACGCTCATCAAATAACCCAATTTTTAACACCTGACAACCTGCTGTCAGGAAAATAAACTCGATTTTCATTGGCATTTCCAAAATCCTTAGGTCAGTAAAAACAGATCAATCCAGAAATTTAAAAAATAACGGAGAAAGTTGTCAAAAACGTTCGAGTCAACATTCATTTAATTGAGAGTCAATTGCAATCCAACGAAGAAAGCGAAAAGACAAAAAAACATCAACTTCAAGCACAATTACTAACAATTTCAATAAAACTCTACAATCAAAAGAATTGCTTTGCGACTATCATTATCAAAAAGATCAAGCTCTGATAATAAGAAAAACAAAGTCAAACAAAGTAACACTACGAAAGTTTCACACTGCACCTTTGAGGAAACAAAAATTAAAATCCATTCAACGGCTCCATATTTTCAGCACTTGATATGGAAGAAGTTGTCGTGTAGCTGGACTCCTCATTGCTTTCCGGGAACTCAATATATTCAACTTCTAGGTCTTCTACTCGTTGCCTTAAGCCGTCTATTTTTTCACGTAGCTGTTTTATTTCTTGCCACAGTCGCTCAATTTCAGACAAAGGACTTTCAAGAAACCTGGTTTCAATCGCAGTACCACTTTCCAAACCCAGAAAAATCTGTCTGAACACAATTTTTGGTTGTTGCAGCATATCAGCCGTTCAACTGAAAACATTTTTGATTTCCAAAAAAGTTTATATCAAAAAGAAAAAAAAATTATAAAAATTTCTAAAAGGTTTCTTAAAAAGCACAACATGTAATAAAAGATGACAGCTCAAAAAAACTTTTACCTCGTGTCCTACCGCAGTACATTCACGCCTAAATCCACCATCGCCATCAATCTTCATGACGTTATGGGTATTCTAATTTCAACTAATTATAACTGCTAATTTCTACTTCATCTTAAGTTATAGGTCTAAAAATTCGAAGCGGACAGAAACACCCGCTAACGTTCGTCATTTTTAATTTTATTGAATTTTTACAATAACGGTCGAAGCGGAAAAGATCCGCTTAGCGGAAAATCGAAGCGGGCAGAAACACCCGCTAACGGTCGTCAATTTTAATTTTATTGAAATTTTACAATAACGGTCGAAGCGGAAAAGATCCGCTTAGCGGAAATTCGAAGCGGGCAGAAACACCCGCTAACTTTCGTCAATTTTAATTTTATTAATTGTAAATGTAGCATTCTTTAGTTGTGAAACAAACATTAATCGGCTATTACTGCTAGCTAACATAGCCATGCCTCCGTGGCCCGTGGGACTTGATATGAATCTATCACAACCAAGCAAATTATTACGGCCGAACGTAATTAAGTCGACGCTTCTAATAACACAACTTTAATTATACAGTTCCGATTTCGGTCATTTTCACGTCGTCTTGATGAAAGCTGCCAGCTAATTGGCGTGTCTTCTAACTTGTGTGTCGCCTAATACACCTAGCACCTACTTCTACTAATGTAACCAATTTTTTGTCAAAATCGGTCAAATGTAATTAAATTGAATCAAATTGCAATAGTGCAAGTACAAATAGTCAAAGAAAGCAATCAAATTGCAATAGTACAAATAAATCAAAGTAATAAAAAAAAACAAAAGTACAAGTATTCAAAGAAAGCAATCAAATTTAAGCTAATTCAAATGATTTTCTTGCATAGCTTTGTTGATTGCGCAAGCCAGCTCCTTCCTACCCTTCTCGTTTAGATGGACGCCGTCAGGTAAAAAAGACCTCGCTTTGTGCACTTCTTTGTGCAGCTTGAAAAAAGGCAAGTTTGACTGGCTTAGTTGCGCGTTGAAACGTTGGATGTTAAATTGAGTGCAGTTTCGCTTCAGTACAGTGCACACGATTACTCTCGGACGGTTCGCCACATTTCTGATGGCACTGTATAAGGCCCGTACTTTCTCCAATACATCAGTTGGGTCTTTGCCCGGTCCATTGCGCGCAGCCAGATTGTTACCTCCTACAGCCAGGATAACATTTCTATAGACGGCCAAGGTATCCATCAACACAAAAAACTGATTAACTTTCCCCCCAGATAAGGAATAGTCAACACAGTTCTTAACACATATGTTGTCGAAGATAGAATCACCGACGATCCTATGGACCGCTTCTTCATCAACAAAATTATTGTAAATAAATTCAGTTGTGGTTCCGTCAATGTTGTCCTTCACAAGCCGTCCGTGCTGTTGATGGCTAGGAAACAGCGGTTTTAGCCTTTTCTTAGGCGGGGCTGAGTTGTTGTTCCCATGGAGGTTACCCAGTCGACTGCGATCCATTTCAACTGGAAGCGAAACAAATAGTTACAAAGCTTAATAACACAGCAGCAGGAAACCACCAATAGTATAATAGTACAGATATAGTATTAAGCGCGTATTGGGTGCTGGCATATAGCCTATCGAATTCACCTTGACGAGAGCTTTCCAACGATATAACATTTATGGGTCACCACAGGCTAGGGACGACCACCCGTTCCCTCCGTACAACGCTCCGTACAACGCTCCGTAAATCGTCCCTCCGTACAGCGCTCCACTCCGTACAACCTATTTGTACAACCTATTCGTTCTCAAAGCTATATCATTCAATCTACATCGTATTCTCATTCCTTTGACTGCCTCCCACTTTCTTTGCCGTTCTTGAGCTTTCGGAAACTTCTATTTCTTTTCAGCTTCAAATTTATACATGCTTACCTCGAGGAAGTAGGAGGCAGTGAATGAGCCTCTCTCTGCTGTCACTTGACGGGACAGCACACGAATAAGCATGTCACGTGACCGGATGGACGCGGCAAACGAAAGTTTCACTTTGTCATCTGGGTTAGCCGCTATAATTATGAAGTAAATTATCAAAGTGATAAAACTAATATATTCGAGAAGCTCTACAGCTATAATATAGTATGACTATGAAAATACGTAAAAAGTGGTTGCAACGGAGGGGGGAGACGGAAAGGATGAAATGGAAAGGTTGGGGGGGGGTTTGGGTTTGGGGGGGGGGGGGGTTGGGGGTGCTGGTATGCGTCCGAAAAAGGCTTATATCTCGAAAACTAATGAACCAAATTTAAAAAAATGAATATGTTTTGGAATCAGCATGAACTGGGGCATCAACCTGGCGTTATAAAAGTTAAAAAGTAAAGGAATAAGAACTCGATCTCTGACAATTTGGCTGAAATTTGCACATTTTCAGCAAAGTTTGGCAAATCGGAAAATTGGGCAATGAAATTAAACCGAAACTTTTCAACCCATATATATTCGTAAAGAGGATTAAATGGGCAAGAAAATGATATCATATACTCTTAAATACGTCGTGTAACAAAAAAGTTATTAAACTAAACAACTTTGAAAATTGGAAAAATTTTGCTAAAATCGACCCTGATTTCGGTCTCTACATTGCCCTCGCATTCTCTTGTTTGGCAATACTTTAAAAAGATAATAACATGGTTGTTGGAAGGGTAAATCGTAGTTTACCATGATTCCATAAACTTGTATGTTTTGGCTCGATAAAGTGGTAAATTTAGTCAAAGTAACTCAAAAATGCCAAATTTTTGGCCCCTAAATCGCTAATTATTGAAAATTTTGAAATCAAATAAACAAAGTCGAAAAAAGATCTATATATATTCTTAGATAAAATTAACACGGCAACAAAATTAGCTATTATAGACTTTCTAAATCGTCTTCATCAAAAAGTTAATATCAGACGTTTTTCATGAAGTTCGACTTTTTCTTCACCTAATTCGACGGTTCTTTAAAATTTTATGAACAAATCAAAATATTGGCATTTACTTCTACACAAACTCATAAAGTACGTTAACACGGCAACCAAAAGAGCTATTATAGAGTTTCTAAATCGTCTTCCTCAAAAAGTTATTAACAGACGTTTTTCATGAAGTTCGACTTTTTCTTTACCTAATTCGACGGTTCTTTAAAATTTTGTAAACAAATCAAAATATTGGCATTTACTTCTACACAAACTCATAAAGTACGTTAACACGGCAACAAAATGAACTATTATAGACTTTCTAAATCGTCTTCTTCAAAAAGTTATTTGCAGTCGTTTTTCATGAAGTTCGACTTTTTCTTCACCTAACTCGACGGTTCATTAAAATTTTTTGAACAAATCAAAATATTGGCATTTACTTCTACACAAACTCATGAAGTACGTTAACACGGCAACAAAATGAGCTATTATAGACTTTCTAAATCGTCTTCTTCAAAAAGTTATTTGCAGACGTTTTTCATGAAGTTCGAATTTTTCTTCACCTAACTCGACGGTTCATTGAAATTTTTTGAACAAATCAAAATATTGGCATTTACTTCTACATAAACTCATAAAAAACGTTAACTTGGCAACAAAATGAGCTATAATAGACTTTCTATCTCGTCTTTTTTCAAAAAGTTTTTAACAGACGATTTTCATGAAGTTCGACTTTTTCTTCACCTATTTCGACTGTTCTTTAAAATTTTGTGAACAAATCAAAATATTGTCATTTACTTCTACACAAACTCAGGAAGAACGTTATCGTAGCAACAAAATGAGCTAAAATAGACATTCTAAGTCGTCTTCTTCAAAAAGTTATTGACAGACGTTTTTCATGAAGTTCGACATTTTCTTCACCAAATTCGACGGTTCATTGAAATTTTGTGAACAAATCAAAATATGAGCATTTACTTCTGCACAAGTTCAATAAGTACGTTATCACGGGAACAAAATGGGCTAACAACTAACATAGACGTTTTAACTCGTCTTCTTCAAAAAGTTATTAACAGACGTTTTTCATGAAGTTCGACTATTTCTTCACCTAATTAGACGGTTCATTCAAATTTTGTGAACAAACCAAAATATGGGCAATTACTTCTACACAAACTTATAAAGTACGTTTTCACGGCAACAAAAAAGTCTAACATAGACCTTCTAACTCGTTTTCTTAAACAAGTTTTTAACAGACGTTTTTCATGAAGTTCGACTATTTCTTCAGTTAATTAGACGGTTCATTAAACTTTTGTGAACAAATCAAAACATAGGCAATTGCTTGTACACAAACTCATGAAGTAAGTTACCAGAGCAACAAAATGGGCTAACATAGATCTTCTAATTCGTCTTTTTCAAAACATTATTTAAAGACGTTTTTCATGAAGTTCGACATTTTCTCCAACTAATTCGACGATTAATTAACATTTTGTGAACAAATCAACATGTGGGCATTTAATTCTACACAAATTGAATCTGTACGTTATCACGGCAACAAAATGGGCTAAAAGCTAACACAGACTTTCTAACTCGTCTTCTTCAAAAAGTTATTAACACACGTTTTTCATGAATTTCGACTGTTTCTTCACCTAATTCGACGGTTCATTTAAATTTTTTGAACAAATCAAAATATGGGCAGTTACTTCTACACAAACTCACAAAGTATGTTGTCAAGGCAACAAAATTGGCTAACATAGACCTTCTAACTCGTCTTCTTCAAAAAGTTATTAACAGATGTTTTTCATGAAGTCCGACTTTTTCTTCACCTTATTCGAGGGTTTATTAAAAATTTGTGAACAAATCAGAATATTGGCATTAACTTCTACAAAAACTCGTAAAGTACGTTGACAAGGCAACAAAATAGGCTAACGTAGATTTTCTAACTCGTCTTCTTCAAAAAATTATTAACAGACGTTTCTCATGAAGTTCGACATTTTCTTCACCTATTTCGACTGTTCTTTAAAATTTTGTGAACAAATCAAAATATTGTCATTTACTTCTACACAAACTCAGGAAGAACGTTATCGTAGCAACAAAATGAGCTAAAATAGACATTCTAAGTCGTCTTCTTCAAAAAGTTATTGACAGACGTTTTTCATGAAGTTCGACATTTTCTTCACCAAATTCGACGGTTCATTGAAATTTTGTGAACAAATCAAAATATGAGCATTTACTTCTGCACAAGTTCAATAAGTACGTTATCACGGGAACAAAATGGGCTAACAACTAACATAGACGTTTTAACTCGTCTTCTTCAAAAAGTTATTAACAGACGTTTTTCATGAAGTTCGACTATTTCTTCACCTAATTAGACGGTTCATTCAAATTTTGTGAACAAACCAAAATATGGGCAATTACTTCTACACAAACTTATAAAGTACGTTTTCACGGCAACAAAAAAGTCTAACATAGACCTTCTAACTCGTTTTCTTAAACAAGTTTTTAACAGACGTTTTTCATGAAGTTCGACTATTTCTTCAGTTAATTAGACGGTTCATTAAACTTTTGTGAACAAATCAAAACATAGGCAATTGCTTGTACACAAACTCATGAAGTAAGTTACCAGAGCAACAAAATGGGCTAACATAGATCTTCTAATTCGTCTTTTTCAAAACATTATTTAAAGACGTTTTTCATGAAGTTCGACATTTTCTCCAACTAATTCGACGATTAATTAACATTTTGTGAACAAATCAACATGTGGGCATTTAATTCTACACAAATTGAATCTGTACGTTATCACGGCAACAAAATGGGCTAAAAGCTAACACAGACTTTCTAACTCGTCTTCTTCAAAAAGTTATTAACACACGTTTTTCATGAATTTCGACTGTTTCTTCACCTAATTCGACGGTTCATTTAAATTTTTTGAACAAATCAAAATATGGGCAGTTACTTCTACACAAACTCACAAAGTACGTTGTCAAGGCAACAAAATTGGCTAACATAGACCTTCTAACTCGTCTTCTTCAAAAAGTTATTAACAGACGTTTTTCATGAAGTCCGACTTTTTCTTCACCTTATTCGAGGGTTTATTAAAAATTTGTGAACAAATCAGAATATTGGCATTAACTTCTACAAAAACTCGTAAAGTACGTTGACAAGGCAACAAAATAGGCTAACGTAGATTTTCTAACTCGTCTTCTTCAAAAAATTATTAACAGACGTTTCTCATGAAGTTCGACATTTTCTTCACCTAATTTGCCGGTTCTTTTGAATTTTGTGAACGAATAAAAAAATTGACATTTATATCTACACAAACTCTTAAATTACGTTATCAGGGCAACAAAATGCGCTAACATAGACTTTCTAACTCGTCTTCTTCAAAAAATTGTCAATAGACCTTTTTCATGAAGTTCGACATTTTCTTCACCTAGTTCGATGGTTCATTAAAATTTTGTGAACAAACCAACATATTGGCGTTTACTTCTACACAAACTCTTAAAGTTTATTATCGAGGCAACACAATGAGCTAACATAGGCTTTCTAACCCGTCATCTTCAAAAGTTATTAACAATTGTTTTTCATGAAGTTCGACATTTTCTTCACCTAACTCGACGGTTCATTAACCCGTAATCTTAATTCGCTGTCTTTTTTGTATTATTCAGTGGTATCAAGGACATTAAAACAAACAGATTGCAACCGGCGGCGTTGAAAAGGTGCATTTGAATCTCATTATGCGGTGAATCATACATGTCATTAACCTGCAAAAGTCTCTTCTACTGCAGAAAGAAGAACAAAAACAAGCTAAACCAAAAAAACTAACAAAAAAGGCTTCGTTGTCATCTGTATCCTCCTCCTCTTCATTCTGTGTTGAAGACGTAGATCAAATTTTTATTATTGCAGCACAAATTTCTGTAGTTTTCTTTCCTTGTGCGGAGCCTGGATAAGATTTACACCCGTTGAAAAGAAGGAAATAAGTGGACAAAACAGTGTAATTGTAGTGTATTTCTAAGAGTGTAATTTCTTAAAAACTGCGGTGTATTTCAAAGAGTGTAATCATTTCAAAATTACACTTTTCACTCTTTTCCCCACTAAAAATTGAACAAAAGAGTGTAATTTTGAAGAGTGTAAAAAGAGTGGAATAAAGAGTGTAAAGAGTGTAAAAAGAGTGTAATTTTCTTAAAATTACACTCTTACACTCTTTTCCCTGCTATTTAAGAGTGGAAAACGCTTTACAGCCTAATCTCGCTTAATAACGGTGTATTAGGGGTGGACACCTCGGCCCGGGATAGCCACTCCGATAGAATTTGTTGGGTTTAAAAATTAGTTGACCCGATAGAAGTCAACTTTTTTCCAAAAAAAAACTTTCCGCTAATTAACGAAGCAAACATTGGAACAGATATTTCTCTTGAAAATAACTACATCCTTTTCTTCCTGATTCAAACAACATAAAAACAAGCAGCTTCTAACGCCAATTTAGTTAGAATTGAACAATATTTGACCCAATTAAAACAATTTTTTAATATGTTTACTAGCAGAATCTTGAAACAAAAAAATAATGAAATGTTTCAATTTTTAACCCGTGGAAACGCAATAAAAGGTCGCTTATTAAAACGTACCCGGGCTCATAACATTCAAAAACTGGCTATGGAAACGCAATAATCAAATCTAAGCAATTTTTAGCTTCATTTTTTGAAAGATCAATGATAAATTAATAGCTAAATTATTAAAGCCAACGCTAAGAGTTAAGCGTTTATTTTATCTAAATTGAACGGTAGTTGAAAAGGTAAATCATGTAAGATAAAGGCTAACAACTAAGCACTGAAAATATGTAAGATCTGCTCTTAGAAAAAAACGCCTGTAAAGGCATTTATCGAATGAAATCACCGCCAATCATACATATACTTTTTGTTTTCTAGTGTTGACACCTCTCTACCGGTATGAGAACTTTAGTATTTAGAAGGCATGTATGGGGTTATAAAACAATTGACGACAGATATATGGCTTAGCGCATTATTTTTAAGTTGGAAGAAAACTATTTGAATGATTCCAGTTTGTTTTGTTTGTACGTTACGCAATTCACAGTATTTGACCCAATTAAAACAATTTTTTAATATGTTTACTAGCAGAATCTTGAAACAAAAAAATAATGAAATGTTTCAATTTTTAACCCATGGAAACGCAATAAAAGGTCGCTTATTAAAACGTACCCGGGCTCATAACATTCAAAAACTGGCTATGGAAACGCAATAATCAAATCTAAGCAATTTTTAGCTTCATTTTTTGAAAGATCAATGATAAATTAATAGCTAAATTATTAAAGCCAACGCTAAGAGTTAAGCGTTTATTTTATCTAAATTGAACGGTAGTTGAAAAGGTAAATCATGTAAGATAAAGGCTAACAACTAAGCACTGAAAATATGTAAGATCTGCTCTTAGAAAAAAACGCCTGTAAAGGCATTTATCGAATGAAATCACCGCCAATCATACATATACTTTTTGTTTTCTAGTGTTGACACCTCTCTACCGGTATGAGAACTTTAGTATTTAGAAGGCATGTATGGGGTTATAAAACAATTGACGACAGATATATGGCTTAGCGCATTATTTTTAAGTTGGAAGAAAACTATTTGAATGATTCCAGTTTGTTTTGTTTGTACGTTACGCAATTCACAGTTAGAGTTTTTGCCTTTTCATAGTAACTCATTATGTAACCCGCCAGTGAACTGTAAGGGAGCTGTAGGCATCAAAAGGTACAGTCGGTTTTTTAGAGGCTGATTTGGCCTTTACTGAACCACAATAACAATATAACCTCACATATTTTCAGTTCGGTTTTTTCTTATCCATGAATAAAAAATCTATACTTTATTCTGTTACCAATAGGACGTAAAAGACATTGACTCTAAGACGCCAGCTTAGGGTGAATGTTTCTATAACGCCCCCAGGCAAAAGTGCTATTCTTTTAAAAGAGGAACCGTCTTTATAATAAAACAATATTTCTCAATGGGGGTATGAAAACAGTGCAGGGTGGGCAAACAGTATATATGCAAATTTCAATAGTAGTTACATGGGACTCAATTAAAAAATAACTGTTTTGTGAACCGTGGCATGGGTACCCAGGTTAATGTCCATTCCAAAATGGTCTCTGATCAGGCCGTCCCAGACAAAAGAGACCTCTGATCAAACTGTGCCAGACCAAGGTGTCCTCTGATCAAACTAGTGTGCGCTCGAATCCCCTTGTGTGCTGGAAGTGCACTCGAGTTCATCTTTGATCAGAGAAGTTCGAGCCAAAAATGAACTCAGATGGGACAAGAATCAAACCATTGTTCGGACAAGTTCCGGACCATTGTCCAGAATAACGAGCTCTCAAAATGTTGTCCCAGACCATAATAAGGGTGAATGCTCTCTGATTAGACCATACAGCCAGCATTGAGAAAAATCAGTTTTAGAGCATCACGCATGTCAACATTTGCTATATCAAACATGCAAACATAGTTCACAGTAACTTCGGAGCTCAGAAAAAAGAGATAATGTGCTTATCAAATTAGCACATTAAGTTAAGGAAGTAAAAAATGATCAAAAAACAAAAAAAGAAAACATAGCAGCACTTGTCCTGAAATACAATTCAAAGAATTGAATGAAAAACTCAGACGTACTCTACCTGACCAGCAGATCAATTGAACAATGCCAGCCAGAACACAAACAAAATCATCAAAAAATTGAGAAACTAAAAGAATAAAAACTAAACAAAAATATACTCCTTGCTAAAACTCTTGAAGCTTTTAAACCTAAGGCAAATTTTTTCCCTTTCAAAATACATATTGCGAAAATACGTTCAAAACCAATTTTTGTTTCTGAAATCAGTCCGGCATTATATCTGCAAGACCTGAAAAATATTCATTGGCCCTTGAAGATCGATTAACTCGAAAATGAACAAAAAAAAATAAAAAAAAAAGAAATCAATTGCAAATTATAAGAAAACGTTGCTGAAAATCGTGATATAAATGTCTTCAGAATCATTTTTCTGTCTCTAGAGGCTATCCAGTAACCCAATTCCAAGCTTTAAAAAACTCATTGGATGAAAGCCATTCAATTAGTTAGGCAAAAATTTCAAACTTCAAAAAATAGAATTTCGTTCTATTAAAATGTTGAAAGCCATTCAATTGCCCCCTAGCAACTGTTTAATAACATACTATCAAACCTTGGATGAGGTTACCTGGCTACTGAGGCAGAAATATGAGGCAAAAAAATAAATAAAATACAAATGTTTTGAAAAAACTTGAAAAAAATTGCAATATTTTTTCAAAAAACTTCAAAAAGTCGAAAGGTTAAATAGTTGAAAACAAATCCATTCAAACTAAAAACAATGCAGTAACTCTTTTATCAGAAAGTGGAATATGTTTTCGTGCACTTGTGAATGGACCAATATCAAAAACTGACAAAAACTTTAGGAAGCTTTAAAAAAATTGCAGATTTTATCACAAATGCTAAAATGCGAGACATTAAAAGGTTAAAACCAGTCCATTGTTACTAGAAACTATGCGGTGCCCTAATAAAAAACCTCAAAGGAGATTACCATAAAGCTGGAAAACCTAAAAAAAAATTCAAAAACCTGAAAAATATGCAATTTTTGTCAAAAAAATTGCTAAAATTTGTGTTATTCAAAAGTTGAAACCTATTCAATGGCAACTAAAAAGTTTCCAGTAACTTACTATTCAAACCCTGATGAGGTTTTCAGGCCCCTGGGACTCAAACAACTTGAATAATGAAAATAAATGTCAAAAAATATGAAAAAAGTAGCAAGTTTTGTCAAAAAAAATGCTAAAATTCATGATGGCAAGAATAAGAAAACCATTTCACATGAAATCCATTACCACTAGAAACTATGCAGTAACCTTTTATTTAGCCCTTTATGAAACCCTAGAGGAGGTTTCTTGACACCTAGGGCTAAAAAACTCAAAAAATGACAAAATTTTCAAAAAACCTGAAAAAATTTGCAAAAATTAGTATCATTTTGCGTGTTTGTGTTTGTAGTACCAAAACATATAGCTCATAAAATGGCATTAACAAGCAATTTTGTCTCGCAAAAGGCCTTCATCAACTTTTAAAAACTTCAACCTAAGACTAATCAAAACAAAAAAAATCACAAAAAACATGAAAAAATGCACCAATTTGAGCCCAAAAACTCCTAAAAATGACCTTTTAACCTTAAATTAAGGCCATCCCAGCAGCTGCGCCAGTATAGGCACTTGAAGGACTACTAAAGCCCACCTTGGGCCTCTAATGAAACTTAATGCCCGCTGGGCTTTACCTGTTTATCCCGTTTTGAAATGTCAAACTCATTGAAAAATGTGTGAACACATCTTAAAAAAAACACAGCGCACCAATACAATTCAAATTCTTTGAATTGTAATAAAAGCAATCGTTGTTGTTGTCAAACAAACGGCAGAAACTTCAATAAATTAACTGTAAACCGTTAGGTTTGTTTTTCACTGGTGACATGATTGTTCTATTCAGCGGCATCCATTGGTTTAACAGGACAAATAAATAAAAGAAGATAAACAACTGTCTCCGAAGATAAACAACTGACAGCGCTTCTTGGATTATTAAAAGTTTTAACTGAACTTAAAAGCCTTCGTACCCAAATTCAGCAATGCTACGAAATAGGTCTGAAGTTTTTGTAAACAGAACAGGGAAAGTAAAGTTGTACCAGCAGACTATTATAGTATCATAAATACATGTTTTCAAACGACTCGTGGAATAAATTAATCCCCAATAGAACTCTGAATAAAAAATAAAGAGAGGCACGCAATCGATGCAAAATATTCCAAAAGTCTCTCTGAAAAAGCAAAAATGTTATCTGATATTCTAAATCCAGTTAACCTCTAGCAATTTAAGAAACCAAAAAATCTGCAACTCTTTCTGATACTTTTTTGAGATGTGTAACTGATCAGGCTAGTGTGCGCTCAAAATTTTCTCTTATCAGACCGTCCCAGGCTGAAGTTACCAGTGATCAGACAAGTTCCAGACCATTGTCTTGACAAAAATGCGCTCGTAGACCATGTTATTCCAGACCATGTTATTCGTGCTCAACTAGAACATTGTGCACTCAAAGATGATCTGATCAGAGGTCACGTTGGTCTGGAAACCTCGACCTGGTTAGTCCAGACCATAAAACGCTGATAATGATAGAGTGTCAACCTAGACTTGCATGCCAGACTACTGAGATTCAAACTAATTACTGGTCATTTTAATTGCTCTCACTTTCTTTCGAACAATTATTCCGAGCAAATTTAGCCATTGCAAACTAGTTAGCACTGACGAATAAATGCAATTCCCTTTTTTAACAAATTACAGCGAGATTCAAAAATTTTTTGAGCCAAATGTAATTTGATAGCTGTAGTTTAAAATTTTCGGAAATGCAATTGGATAGAATCTGACACCTTTTATACAATTCGCTTTCATTCAACAAAGTTTCTCAATTTTATTGCAAGCGCTATATTTGCCCCAAATTGAACTATGATTAGACCCAATCGAGCGCACACACATGTGTTCCCAGACCGAAATTACAGGGTCTGGAAAGCGGTTCGAGCGCACAATAGTCTGGACCATAGTCTGAATTCGGTCTGATCAGAGGTCAGTTCGGTCTGGACGGTCTCATCATAGTCTTTTTAGTCTGAACAATGGACTGGGTCGGGTCTGATCAGAGGTCAATTCGGTCTGAAAGGTCTGATCATAGTCTTTTTAGTCTGGACCATGGTCTGAGTTCGGTCTGATCAGAGGTCAATTTGGTCTGGAAGGTCTGATTTCGAGTGAATTAATTTTTCATTTTTTGTTTTTTTTTAATTGAGAGATGTTGGCTCTGCCAAGGGGCAACAATAAAGCAGCGTTCCGATCAGAGACTCATCTAAAGTCCGATGACTCTAATCAGAAACAAGGAGTCCAGCTCATAGCAAATGCCGGTCTCCTCAAGAGGAAAATTTGAGTAACTGAAGACCATGACGTTTCTTGTGGAAAGCTGTCTAACTTCATCCATTGAGTCAGCATTATGAGTTAAGAGGTATAGTAAATAATTTTTTTTCTCAACAGTTAGGTTTCGTTTTCATTACCAATACTTTCAGAATTGGCTTTTCTTTAGATGATTTTAATACTGCAAACACCAGTTTTAATGAAATGAATATATTATAGCAAAATTTAGAGATTTGTTCAAAATAAAATCTTTCTCTGATCAGACTTTTTTGAGCGCACTTGAGTCTGATCATAGTCTGATTAAGGCCTGTGCAATGGTCTGAAATTGAGTCTGGACCATGGTCTGAAGATGGTCCGATCATAGTCTGTTCATAGCCTGGACAATGGTCTAAATTTGGGTCTGATCATAAACGCACTATATTATGGACAGTGGTCTGGGTTCGGTCTGATCAGAGGACATAATGGCCTGGAAAGTCTTGTCAGAGATCAATTTGGTCTGGAAGGTCTGATCAGAGGTAACTTCGGTCTGGAAAGTCTGATCAGAGATCACTTCTGTCTGGATAGTCTGATCATAGCTCAATTTGGGTCTGGACCTAAATGGGGGTAACAATTTTTAAGATTCAAAATGGTTTGTGGGGAAAAACTCTGTCAGCAAGCAATTTCCATTCAATTTTGCTTGAAGTTCGGAACTAAGTAAAATTTTAATTAACAACCCTTTTTTGAGGAAACATTTGACATCAGCTTTTTTATCACTGTTGTTCGCTCGATCTCGACGTAATATTTGCTTTCACGTCACTCTTTTCCAAGTTTACATTACTTAATAACTGATAAAACACAATTAAGCCTCAATTAACCTGATTTATGACTAATTATTGAAGTTTTCATAGCAAAGGAAACTTTATATTAGGAATTTGATGAGCATTTTGGTAACTCTCTTCATCACGGTTCACAAAACAATTGAGGCTTTCAAAAAATGAATAAACCGAAGCTAAAAATATTAGACAATAATTTCTACTGAGAAAGCTAGTGAGAACTTTTTTTGAGCAAAAATATAAATTCCATTGTCTTTGCTGATTGCGGTGAGAGCGGCAAAAACGTCGAATTATGAAAGACCTAAGCAAAACTCAGCATTTTCCCTATACATCGTTTACCACCTTGAGCAATCCTTTTTCTGAGAGCAACCAAACTACTGTCTCCTTGTTTGCGAGATCTGAACACATTCAGTTTTCTTTTTGAGCAGTCAAATAATTACTTTATAAAGTAATTATTTGACTGCGCAAAAAGAAAACAGAATGTGGTCAGATCTCGCAAACCAGGAGACAGTAGTTTAGTTGCTCTCAGAAAAAGGATTGCTCAAGGTGGTAAACGATGTATAGGAAAAATGCTGAGTTTTGCCTAGGTCTTTCGTAATTCGACGTTTTTGCCGCTCCCACCGCAATCAGCAAAGACAATGGAATTTATATTTTTGCTCAAACAAAGTTCTCACTAGCTTTCTCGGTAGAAACTATTGTCTAATACTTTTAGCTTCGTTTTATTCATTTATTGAAAGCCTCAATTGTTTTGTGAACCGCGATGAAGAGAGTTCCCAAAATGCTCATCAAATTCCTAATATAAAATTTCGTTTGCTACGAAAACTTCAATAATTAGTCATAAATCAGGTTAATTGAGGCTTAATTGTGTTTTATCAGTTCTTAAGTAATGTAAACTTGGAGAAGAGTGACGTGAAAGCAAATATTACGTCGAGATCGAGCGAAACAACAGTGATAAAAAGCTGATGTCAAATGTTTCCTCAAAAAAGGGTTGTTAATTAAAAATTTTACATAGTTCCGAACTTCAAGCAAAATTGAATGGAAATTGCTTGCTGTCAGAGTTTTTCCCCACAAACCATTTTGAATCTTAAAAATTGTTACCCCCATTTAGGTCCAGACCCAAATTGAGCTATGATCAGACTATCCAGACAGAAGTGATCTCTGATCAGACTTTCCAGACCGAAGTTACCTCTGATCAGACCTTCCAGACCAAATTGATCTCTGACAAGACTTTCCAGGCCATTATGTCCTCTGATCAGACCGAATCCAGACCACTGTCCATAATATAGTGCGTTTATGATCAGACCCAAATTTAGACCATTGTCCAGGCTATGAACAGACTATGATCGGACCATCTTCAGACCATGGTCCAGACTCAATTTCAGACCATTGCACAGGCCTTAATCAGACTATGATCAGACTCAAGTGCGCTCAAAAAAGTCTGATCAGAGAAAGATTTTAATTTTGAACAAATCTCTAAATTTTGCTATAATATATTCATTTCATTAAAACTGGTGTTTGCAGTATTAAAATCATCTAAAGAAAAGCCAATTCTGAAAGTATTGGTAATGAAAACGAAACCTAACTGTTGAGAAAAAATTTATTTACTATACCTCCTAATTCATATTTCTGACTGATCTTGTGGTTTGCAAGGTACTTCAAAAGATGAGCATTATAACCAAAATTTGAGTCAAATGCCATGCGGTTTTGAGGTGACCGTCTTGAGTAGTAATATGTGAGGAAGAGTGGGGTGGGGGTAAAAGGATATACATATGTATTAACATCAGGTATAAACCCATTTTCCCTCAAAATACAAAGATGCATCTCACAGCATGATACTCAAGTTGTTCACACAAAAGGGATTAGCAGGATAGTGCCTTATCAACAATTCTTTAGCATGATCCAGATGTTCACCAGAAGAAACTAGGGGGATTAGTAGGGTATTACAGAAACAGCGGGTATCACAAGCGGGTTGGGACACAAGCTAATTACTCATTCTCAAATTTTTTTGGAAAAAATCAGTTTTCAAATATGTTTTTTAAATGTCGTTTTACTTAAACAACTTTTGACTCAAAAGTGTCCTTTTTTACAAGGTTTTAAACAAAAAATGCACATTTTGTTTTCTTCTGCAACTTTTTTGATTTTCACAATTTCATTTTATTAAATCAATTTTTTTAAAAAAAATTTTAAAATGGCGAATTACTGTGTCGTTTTAAACTGAAGTTTTCCTTTCCCGATATCAGAAACAGTTATGTATTATTATTCTGAAAATGACTTTTTCTTTATGTTTATCCAATCAAATAATCGGTCAGATCTGATTTTAGAACGTGTTGATGCTGAGAATTTTACTCATTTTGGTTGTTGAATTGGTTGAACATAAGACAAAAGGTATTTTCATCCTATTTTTATCCAATAAGTATAGCCTATTTTCATCCAAATCAAAAAGAAGTACCTAGAAGAGGGTGAGAACAGTAAAACTAACATCCTATCTTAATTACCCTGGGGTAAATATCTTGGATACCCGAGGGCAAATGCAGTTGTGATTTTCCACTCTAATGCACTTCAGATTTTCTTATCTATTTAATGAAATATATCTGCAGAATTTTTACTTTCATACTCTTCATTCACGCTTAATTTTCACAATTGTATTTTTCAATCATTCGTTAAGGTAAAGAAGATACTATTTTATCAACTTTCATTGAAATTCTATCAATTTTTACTAGAATTTACTCGATTTAGTGCTGATAAAAGAAAATTTTGCCAAAAACACCCAGTTCTTGTATAAAAATTAGCCAGTTCTGGGCAAAAATGCTTAATTATTGTCCAAAACACCCAAAGAGTGCCAAAAAAAATCCAATTCCATCAAAAAATACCCCATTTTTGCTAAAAAAAAAACCGATTCTTGCCAAAAATACCCAATTGTTGCCAAAAAGTAAACCAAGTGTTGCCAAAAAAAAACAATTCTTACTAAAAGTTACCCCATTTTTGCTAGAAAAAACACCCAATTAGTGACAAAAAAAACCCAATTCTTGGCAGAAAAACTCCCATTCCTTGGCAAAAAATGCCCAATTTTCGACAAAAAAGCAAAGCAGTTCCTGCCAAAAAGTACCCAATTGCTGCCAAAAACAGCCAATACTGCCAAAAATACCCGTTTCTTACCAAAAAATACCCAATTCTTGGCAAAAATTACCCAACAATTGCATTAAAATACACAATTCTTGGCAAAAACCCATTACTTGCCAAAAAATCACCAAATCTTGTGCAATAAATTACCAATTTGAGGTGAAAACACCGAGTTTTATCAAAAAATTCCGAAAAACTGGCCCAAATTGAAGGAATTTTACTTAATTTGTGTCTAAATTGTTCTGATTTATGGCATTATTTCTCCGATTTGGCAGGTTCACAACCATACATTATCAAAATTCTTAATTTTAATAAAGAAATATCTCACGTGACCCCATTAATTTTGTTTGGAGTAAAAGGACCTCTGTTTTGTTAAGTCTCATAAATTGTTAGTATCTATTCTACATGATAATAAATTTCTCACGTAATTAGACCTTTTGTCAATGAATCGACACAAACTTTTTATAGTAGTTTCACAATTACGTTATATCGTCACAATTACTCATAACAACATCACAATTACATCATGCTATCGTAAGACTTACATCACAGTGCTGCTGCCATAATTAAGTCACAATTTCGTCTTAAAAAAGTTATAGTGTCGTCATTGTTACGTTCTAATTACGTCATATCCAATTTCTTTTACATTTGTATTCGAAGTTCATTTGTTTGATTTCCGTTTTTCAGTTCAGTTGAGTAAAACATTCTTACATTTCTAACAATCAGATTTATTCTGCCACATCTTATAATTCTACATTCTGTGTAATTTTACACTCTGTTCCTATTTCACTTCCAATATTAATTTATAATCAACTTTCTAGGAATAATGCCACGAAATTCAAATACAACGGAAAAGTGTTCCTTGTGCAGCAAACTTATATTGAAGTCAAATATCAGCAGATATCAGAAGCTTCACGCAAAAAGTTTCTCGCAATGCTTCCATTCATTTCCGGACGACGAGAAAATGCAGCCTCTCATTGCTTCTGAACAAGCACCACCTCGTATTCAAAAAAGAAGTCTTCATGCGGCAGCTGCAAATCCTTGCTCTTTACATTTTATAAACTTATTCGTCATAAATGAAGCAATCACAGTCTAATCCAGAGGTTTAGAATGGGGTTGATTTATATGTATACGGAGAATTCACCATTTATCATAGTGAGCTCGAAACAATGAAGCACTTTCTTCAAGACTCTGTGCTTGTCTGTTTCGTCAAAATAGTCGAATTATGCCACAGAATGGTGATCAACAAAATGGATTTTGCTTACAACAATTTTCTCAGTTCGCTACAATTAAGATTTCAGATGGTTTTGCTCTTCGAAGTGTACAAAACTCTGACGAATTTCAAACTATTACGCAGCATATAACAACCCGTACTCTTAAACCCCCCTTTTCTCTGATGATTCGGATCTCACTTTTATCAAATCAAAAATGAGAAGTGAACATTTTCTTTCCAATCTTATCAATCAGCTTCCAGCTGCAAAATGGAAGTTTTGTTGTGTTTTGAGTGTCACCTTTTTTGTGTTTCTCCTCAGTGGTATTCCGCTATAGTGCATAGAACAATCAATTCCATCGGCATTACTGAGGAAACCAATAGTTAAATGTTTTGTATCTGACTGCGAACAAAAAGCCTAACCAAGACTACCTGTGTATATTCCGTGTACTGGTCCACAAATTACATGGCAGCAATGAGCTATAGGAAAATACAAGGAGAGTGATGCAGAAATTCTCTGAGTGACAAGGATGGATGGACAAAACATTCCAGGAGTAAAGTGTTTCGATACTTATTTTGATACGTGAAGTGTTGGTTGACCGAAATAATCATTTCACTCCATTTTCTTCGACAAACAATCTGAAATGCTTGCTGAATTTGCTCGTCGCTCCTCGATGAAACACTCAAAGACAACATCGATGTATGATATTGACAAAATTGAGATATGAGGACCCTATCTGTTGAACAGTGGATAGCATTAAGTTCATCAAAACTTTCCGGTGCTATGTTTGCTACCAGTTTGTCGAGAGATACTTCAATCTAATGCAAAACACTAGACACATGCAAAACTGCTTCATAAAACGAACCACAAATATCCATCAGGCTCTTATCAATTTATCAGAAACCATTTTTGATTGTTATGATGACGTTAAATTAATGTTCCGCAAGAGCTGACGTTGTTTTCTCATCTTATCGTATTCGATTTTGAATCAACAACTGTCCTCGACAAAAAACTCACAAACACAGAATTGACTTTGTGGATTGGAAAAAAATGTTCCCATTAGCGGTTTGATAGCCTCCATTCTACTTGAACACATAATATCCATTTGCAAATGAGATCCTTATCTACTTATTCTTGATTTCGTGTCTAGCTCGACTAATTTAGAAGAAAAGAGCACCTTATTATTAAGAGAGAAACTGGATGATTTTGTAGTGCAACTGAAATAGAAATATTCAATTAGCCAATAAGGTGTTCGACAATTAGTTCCAGTGAAAGATAACCGCGGACCCACCTGCACGGAAAACTTTTTCGAGATGGAAGCTGAACCCGACGACGACGTTGATGAAGATCTTGAAATTCAGAGACTGAGAAGCATCTCAGCATTCCAATCTGATATTTGCATTTAACAGTTCTCGGTATGATTAAAACGTGATAATAGAGTATCTTCTGCATCATCTCCTAATAAGCAAAACGTTCTTCCCAAAGTGGTTAGAATGGTGAGCAAATATATTGGAATGAGTTTTCTTGGCTGGTAGATTTTTGAACATTCTTACCTTCCTGGGAGGAGCTACCACTCTGGATATTTTTCTCAAGGCATATGGAAAGAGCGAAGAAAAAGGATTCTTCCCTGTAGTGACAGCAGTGAAAAATTGAACGTACCCCATCTCTTCCAATATAAAGTTTCTAGTGCAAGTTGTCAGGACGTTTCGCAACTTCCTCAAGTGGTACAACAACCAAAATTATGTCGAAAAACCACTTAGGCTATGAGAAAGATGATTGATTTTTAACACTCAAAATGAGCAGACATGTTAATATGGGGTTACACTCTACCTACTTTAACCAACAGTTTTTACCATTCCTCAACAAATGCTGCTTTTTTCCAATTTTTTTGAAAAGGGCCAGAGACTACGACAACTACATTCGAAGTGGCTTACCGGGGAACACTCAATCTCTTTTACACGTTATGCAAAAGCCGGGGAAACAAAGATTCGAGAGTCCAACAATGTATTCAAATCTATAGTAGGCCTTGATACAGGTCAACTTTTGCACTTTATTTCCACTTTATTTTTTTGTTTGTGTCAAGAAGAAATACAGTTTCTCTTCGAGGACATTGAAAAGAGATTGAAGAGACAAGCTCTTGACACTGATAGATGAGAACACCAGCAGGGATTGGGGATACATGTTAAAGAGATTTGGGTGTGCCAATGGAAGAAATGAAGGACCTAAAACACAATGGGGTTAAAGATTTTATCAATTCATTTTATCCCTTCCAACCATCGATTTCCAGAATCTGTCATTGAGAAAATTAAATATGGAGACTTATTTGGTGTTAACGACTGCACACTTTGGTTCCCATGGTTCCCGGAGGAGTTTTATTTTTACTTTCAGGATTTTCCTCCTAGTTATAAAAATTGTGAAGTTGGACCAGATGAAATATTATGCTGAAATATTATGCTGAAAGAAACAAACTGCTATCTAGACCACGGAAAAATCTCATTTCCAGTTTCAAAGTTGAACGGGGACCAATTGTCACACCAAATACCAATTAAAACGCATTTTTGTCGTGCAATCTCGAAAAAGGAGTAATTTTCAGAGACTGCTTTTGGTTCCTGCAATACTTGTTCAGAAGGTTATTTATAAACATCGCGGAATAGATCAGAACAAAGAATGAATTGTCGTTGCTGAAACCACAAAGTTGATTGGAAACGGTTCATATTCAACCACAGAAAGATTCCGCGTAGTCGACATTAGGAAAGCATGCAATATAAATTTAAAAAAGGGAACTCTGTATTTTTATCCGAAAGGAAAATTCTCTGAAGATGGCGCTAATAATTTCGCAGCAGACCCTAGCAGCAGTTTTTTCACACAAGAATGTTTCAATAAGCATGCTTCCTACAATAAGGGAACACCTGATCCTTTTACGAGTAATTTTGGCGTTCTGAGATGATTGCTTTCTGCTCGAAAATTGACTGCTGCTACGATGAGAAATCAGATACAGTGAAATTATGCAATAAGGGGCTCAACAA
Organism: Convolutriloba macropyga; assembly: GCF_964194025.1. Classification (NCBI taxonomy): domain Eukaryota; kingdom Metazoa; phylum Xenacoelomorpha; order Acoela; family Convolutidae; genus Convolutriloba; species Convolutriloba macropyga. The sequence continues at coordinate 10,323,995 of NC_134482.1, forward strand.
AAACAACATCGATGAACATTTAGCCAAACAAAGAAAAGTATTGCTTGATGAGGATTGAGTATATCCAAACAACTGAGGATTCCGCGTAGTCGAAAAAAGAAGGTGTGCGGTTTTGAGCTGAAAAAAGTGGGACTTTCAAACTTTTATTCGAAACAAAGGTCTGTGAAGATGCAATTCACCTTACTCCCCTAGAATTATAACTCAATTTCTTTTATATTTTGGAGACTTCTCGCCTACTTTCATTTTAAATTTTTGTAATTCACTGTTTACTTAACAAATTGGCTTTTGGAAAAAAACCATTGTATAAAACGACTTCATTATATACAGATACACATACAATAAATTAAGTGTAAGTTTTAAGATTTTTTTTAAAAAAATTTTGAAGATCATTTGCATCGTTTTTTAGGGAATACTGTTCAATGATACTTACCGCTTTTGGTTTTCAAAACTTAAAAAACGTTAGCAAAAAACTTCACTATATCTAAATCAATCAAATTTTCTGACGTCACTTTAGAAAAGAACATATGGGCGAAATATATTGTATCAGAGCCACACACGATTTTGTACTGATGCCATAGTTTTGTAACATTTCTCCCATCGAATCACCAGCCTTTCGATTTTTGGGCAAGAAAAATCCAGTGAGAGCCTGGCTAAGTAGTATGAAGATCTTGAAATTCAGAGACTGAGAAGCATCTCAGCATTCCAATCTGATATTTGCATTTAACAGTTCTCGGTATGATTAAAACGTGATAATAGAGTATCTTCTGCATCATCTCCTAATAAGCAAAACGTTCTTCCCAAAGTGGTTAGAATGGTGAGCAAATATATTGGAATGAGTTTTCTTGGCTGGTAGATTTTTGAACATTCTTACTTTCCTGGGAGGAGCTACCACTCTGGATATTTTTCTCAAGGCATATGGAAAGAGCGAAGAAAAAGGATTCTTCCCTGTAGTGACAGCAGTGAAAAATTGAACGTACCCCATCTCTTCCAATATAAAGTTTCTAGAGCAAGTTGTCAGGACGTTTCGCAACTTCCTCAAGTGGTACAACAACCAAAATTTCGAAAAACCACTGAGGCTATGAGAAGGATGATTGATTTTTAACACTCAAAATGAGCAGACATGTTAATATGGGTTTACACTCTACCTACTTTAACCAACAGTTTTTTCCATTCCTCAACAAATGCTGCTTTTTTCCAATTTTTTTGAAAAGGGCCAGAGACTACGACAACTACATTCGAAGTGGCTTACAGGGGAACACTCAATCTCTTTTACACGTTATGCAAAAGCCGGGGAAACAAAGATTCGAGAGTCCAACAATGTATTCAAATCTATAGTAGGCATTGATACAGGTCAATTTTACACTTTATTTCCAGACAAAAGAGATACCAACAGGACCATATAAACAATGAGAGTAGAATGAAGAGACAGAAAAAACCCACCCAAAGAGGAATTGGAGAAGCTACTTCGAACAGCAGAAGATGCACTTTTTTCAACAGACTCATCCGAATTGTAAAATACAAACCCAGTTCCCACACAAGGAGCAGAAGAAGCTCGGACCGTATTCAGTTAATGAGTTCTTTAACCATTGCTACACAGTTTTCGAAGCTCTGGTTGCTTCTTCCATTTTTGTTTGTGTCAAGAAGAAATACAGTTTCTCTTCGAGGACATTGAAAAGAGATTGAAGAGACAAGCTCTTGACACTGATAGATGAGAACACCAGCAGGGATTGGGGATACATGTTAAATAGATTTGGGTGTGCCAATGGAAGAAATGCAGGACCTAAAACACAATGGGGTTAAAGATTTTATCAATTCATGTTATCCCTTCCAACCATCGATTTCCAGAAACTGTCTTTGAGAAAATTAAATATGGAGACTTATTTGGTGTTAACGACTGCAGACTTTGGTTCCCATGGTTCCCGGAGGAGTTATATTTTTACTTTCAGGATTTTCCTCCTAGTTATAAAAATTGTGAAGTTGGACCAGATGAAATATTATGCTGAAATATTATGTTGCAAGAAACAAACTGCTATCTAGACCACGGAAAAATCTCATTTCCAGTTTCAAAGTTGAACGGGGACCAATTATCACACCAAATACCAATTATTACGCATTTTTGTCGTTCAATCTCGAAAAAGGAGTAATTTTCAGAGACGGCTTTTGGTTCCTGCAATACTTGTTCAGAATGTTAATTATACACATCGCGAAATAGATCAGAACAAAGAATCAATTGTCGTTGCTGAAACCACAAAGTTGATTGGAAACGGTTCATATTCAACCAAAGAAAGATTCCGCGTAGTCGACATTAAGAAAGCATGCACTATAAATTAAAAAGGGGGACCTCTGAAAGGAAAATTTTTATCCGAAAGGAAAATTCTCTGAAGATATCGCTAATAATTTCGCAGCAGACCCTAGCAGCAATTTTTTCACACAAGAATGTTTCAATAAGCATGCTTCCTACAATAAGAGAAAACCTGATCTTTTTACGAGAAATTTTGGCGTTCTGAGATGATTGCTTTCTGCTCGAAAATTGACTGCTGCTACGATGAGAAATCAGATACAGTGAAATTATCCAATAGGGGGCTCAACAAAAACAACATCGATGAACATTTAGCCAAACAAAGAAAAGTATTGCTTGATGAGGATTGAGTATATTCAAACAACTGAGGATTCCGCGTAGTCGAAAAAAGAAGGTGTGCGGTTTTGAGCTGAAAAAAGTGGGACTTTCAAACTTTTATTCAAAACAAAGGTCTGTGAAGATGCAATTCACATTACTCCCCTAGAATTATAACTCAATTTCTTTTATATTTTGGGGAGACTTCTCGCCTACTTTCATTTTAAATTTTTGTAATTCACTGTTTACTTAACAAATTGTCTTTTGGAAAAAACCATTGTATAAAACGACTTCATTATATATAGATACACATACAATAGAAAAAGTGTAAATTTTAAGATTTTTTTAAAAAAAATTTTGAAGATCATTTGCATCATTTTTTAGGGATTACTGTTCAATGATACTTACCGATTTTGGTTTTCAAAACTTAAAAAACGTTAGCAAAAAACTTCACTATATCTAAATCAATCAAATATTTTGACGTCACTTTAGAAAAGAACATACGGGCGAAATATATTGTATCTGAGCCACACACGATTTTGTACTGATGCCATAGTTTTGTAACATTTCTCCCATCGAATCACCAGCCTTTCGATTTTTGGTCAAGAAAAATCCAGTGAGAGCCTGGCTAAGTAGATGGATCATTGTTCACTATACAAGACGGGTTTATAGGTAAATATTCTGGTCGAAGATCAGCAGAGAAGCAACCGAGATATTTGAACTTTAGGTGAGGGAACCAGTTGACAACTTGTAAGAGTTGTTGAATTTCCATTTTTGGTAGATGATCCTTCTTTTTCAATTGCAATGAAACCTATACGTTCACCACTAACAAATAATTCTACGGTGTATGTCAAATTGTCAGCAAAAAGGGCTCTAAACGAATTACTGCTCGAACTACATCAGGATAAAGCATTTAGACATTGGCCTTCCGTGTTGAAGTAAGATCGAAAAAAATGAAAATGATCTTCAAACACCTTGCATTGAATTTTAGGACCGTCAAAATCAAACTTGAGTGCTTCCATAGTTTCAGCATAAGCTCTCACGTAATTTTCTGTTTTCAAGTTGTACGTTCCACTGAACCCATTATTCAGATTCATAGCAATATCAATCATTCGAATTGGTTTGTCTAAAAATAAATATTCTGGTATAAACTGGTTCTGTCCCGCGGGAATAAGGACGTTTTTGGAACTGCTTCATTATTGATAAATATGACAAGTTTTTGAAGAAGTCTGCTTTTAAACTTTTCATCAAGTTATCTGAGATTGCTACCTGTCTACTAAAAAGGTAAACTTCTAAAATAAAGCCATTGGAATTTACCGCAGCAGTTTTAATCATATAAAACGCTAGAGATGATTGGATCAATTTCAGCCCGAGGTTGACATTTGGGAGAAGTAAAGTTTCACAGGCAAACAGAACTTTTGCCAACGGACCGAAAAAAAATTATTTTTCCCCTTTTGATAATTAGCAACTGTAAATGCTCTCGTTGTAAAATAATTTGCGTCAAAATTGTAACAACATCCTTGGCATTGTGAAAAACTTTCCTTTGTTCCCTTTGTTCCTGAAAAATCTGCAGAGACAAAAGCTTGATGAGCATAAAGAGAATCGGCATTTTGATCGAAGGATGTTTATCTCAGTGGCAAGGATATCGTTACAAAGTTGAACCAAGGGATTTCACAAAAGAGCATCAACATATACTGTTTTTTCTAAAATGAATTTACTTCATACGGTCCCTCTGCAATAGGTCTATCTCCTGTATAACTTTTTACTTCTCCCAAACGTCAACCTCACATTGAATTTGTTTCAATCATCAGCGTTTTATTTGATCAATACTGCTCTGCTGAGCTCTGAAGCTTTAGTTTTAGAAGCTTACCTTATTATTAGACAGGTAGCGATCTCAGACAACTGGATGAAAAGTTTTAAATGCAGATTTCTTCGAGAACCTGTTAAATTTCACCATAATCAAGCTTTTACAAAAAAGTCTATTATTCCCGAAGGACAAAACTAATTTATTTAAAAAAATTTTTCAAAGAAACCAATATTGATATATATCATTATGAATCTGAATAATAAATTCAGTGAAACATACGAACACAAATCCGTACCGTTTTCGTAAATTTGCTATTCGACAAGTTAAAATTTTTTGTGGTAATCAAACTATTTTAAATTTAAACACAGAAAATCACCTGAGAGCTTATGCTGAGACGATGAAAGCATAAAAAAATAATGCAATTGGTTTTCAAAACCAATTGCATTATTTAATCCTGAAAAAAATAATGCAAACGGTTTTCAAAACTTTCTTAAATTCTTTTAAATTACGGACTAGATACTTTTGTGGTTGTTGATGTTCAGTCCTTGCTCTTTGGATACTTTGGTCCAGGAATCGACCTACTGACAACCCGACAAAGCAACACACTTCAAAAAGAAAAGAAAATAGACAAGAGAGAAGAAAAAGAAATTGAATTAATTCAAAAACTCAACAAACCGGAAAGATGCAGTCAATGTTGATTGACATCCAACAAACTGAGGAAAGACTTTATTTATGAAAATAAATAAAGTCCGAAATACGCGATCCTGATTGGTTGATAAATACTAACTACCTTTCCTTATCTGTTTAACTATCTTATCTCCCTTTCAACACCGGAGGCCAATGTCAAAATGCATTTTCCTGATGTAGTTGGAGCAGGATTTCTTTCAAAGCTTTACTTTGCTAACGATTTCGCCAATACTGTAGAAATATTTGTTAACAGTAAACGTATAAGTTACATTGCAATTAACAAAAGGGTACCTGATTTCAAAAAAAGGAAAACCACTAACCCTTACAAGATGGCAACAGTTTCCCGCGCCCAAAATTCAAATATCTTGGTCCCTTCCCTGCTGATCTTTGACCAGATTATTTACCTACAAACACGTTTTGTATAGTGAACACTGATCCATCTACTCAGCCAGGCTCTCACTGGATATAACTTGCCAAAAAAAGAAGGCTGATCTATGGTGATTCATTGGAAAAAATGTTACAAAGCTATAGAATCAGTACAAAATCGAACTATGTTCCAATAGTACAGGAGAAACCCCAAGACGCAAAATTGTGTGGTTTATATGCAATATATTTCGCTCATGTGTTATTTTCTAAAGTGAAGACAAAATATTTGAATGATTAACATACACTGTAATTTTTTGCTGATGTTTTGTAGGTTTTGAACGTCGACATTTTTAAGTAACATTTGCTGTACAGTAATCCAGGAAAAAAATGCAAATGGTTTTCAAAACTTTCTTAAATTCTTTTAAATTTTATACTTTATTATTTGCATGTCTATCTCTGTATAATTTAGTTATTTTATACAATGATCTTTTAGACATTTTGTTAGGTAAACAATGAATTCAAAAAGATATAAATTCAAAGTAGACAAGAAATTTACAAAATAAGAGAAAAAATGAGTTATAAATCTAGGCTAGTAATGTGAATTGCATTTTCACAGACTTTTTTTCGAACAAAAATATGAAAGTCCTATTTTCAGCTCATAACTGCATACCTTCTTTTTGTCCACTAGGCGGAATCCTCGGTCGTTTGAACATACTCGCTTCTCATCAAACAATACTTCTGGCTAAATGTTCATCGACGTTGTTTTTGTTGAGCCCCTTGTTGGATAATTTCACTGTGTCTGATTGCTCATCGTAGCAGCAGTCAGTTTTCGGGCACAAAGCAATCAACTCAGAACACCAAAATTTTTCCTTAAAAAGACCAGGTGTTTCCTTGTTGTAGGAAGCATGCTTATTGAAATATTATCGTGGGAATAAAATTGCTTCTAGTGTCTTCTGCGAAATTGTCAGCTCAATCGCTTTGCCTCATCCACTACCACAATGGTCGAATTTGTGGTCGAATGTTTTTGTCAAATTTTTCCTCACTAAGTGCCATATGTACTATCAGTATCCCTTTCAATCATTTCTTATTTGCTTGGATTGCAGAAAGAGGAAAAGAAGTTGTATTTAGGTTACAACTTTAGAAGGTCACTGGAGGAGAAAACAGAAAAAAATATTTGTTGTTTATACTCGAAGCGTTTCTTGTTCATTTTTACCTCATAAATCCGGTCTAGCAACTTATTCAGGGACATGAAAAATCTGTTGTTAATATTTTTTTCCAATTGAGAACTTTTCACATAATTTGTGGTTGATAATGAATTTCGACTGCGGTTCATTATCTGATAGCCATATGAAAAATTCCAATCAACTCTATGGTTTTAGCAACGACAGTTGACTCCTCGTTCTGATCTCCTTCGCGGCGAGCTCCCAGAATTCCGAACAGACGGTTCGAAGCAGCGTCGGGGAGGGTATTGCAGGAACCCAAAAACGTCTCTTAGTATTACTCCTTTCTCCAGATAGATCAACAAAGTGGCGTGATAATTGGTCCTCGCTCAATTATGAAACTGGGAATGAGAATTTTACTTGCTCTAGATAGCACTTTGGTTCATTCAGCATACTCTTTCATGTGCTCTTCAATGTCATCTCGTCAAACTTCACATTTTTTGAAAAAAGGATGAAAATATCCAAAGTTGAAATATGATTCCTCTGGAACCTCAGGACTGCTGTCGAAAACACACACCAAATAGGTCTCCACATTTAACTTTCTCAATTGAGAGTTTTGAAAATTGATGGTTGGATCGATCCCACTATATATTGGCATATATTTTTGGAGTCTCGGATCTTTGTTTCCCGGACTTTTGCATAAATAAAGTTTAAAAAATGATTGAGGGTCCGCCTTTAAGCCAATTTTGAAAAAAGTTGTCGTTGTTTTTGTCCTTTTCAGAAATTGGGAAAAGCAGCATCTGTTTAGGAATGGCGAAATCTGTCGGCTAAATTAGGAAGTGTGTAACCTAATTTTAACATGCTCACTGTAGGTTCGACATATTTGTTATTGTACCACTAGATGAAGTCGCGATACTCATTGATGCCTTCTTCTTACCAAATATTTTTCTGCTCACTGTAATTTTCTCTTGTGCTTTGGGGAACTTTCTTGAGTCTCATCTTCTTCAAAATTGAAAATTGCTTCCTCTTGCATTTCACTGTTTTTCATTTGCACGAAATTGTTATACTTGACGCGTCAAGTGCGTTAATGTTCTTCAGCTGGCTCCAGAAACTATCTATTGGAGCAGCTGCGTTACTTTCAATTTTTCACTACTGCCAAACCATTCATATGTGAGGAAACATTTTTCTTTGCTCGCACATTAGCCTTGAAGAATTGATCCAGAGTTGTAGCTCCTACCAGGAAAATAAGAATGTCCAGTAATTTCAAGCCAAGAAAGTTCATTCCAATATATTTGTTCCCCATTCAAAGTTTTTTCGGAACAACAATTTTTTATATTAGAAGATGATGCATATGATTCTGTTTTATCAGGTTTAAATCGAGAGTTGTTGGATGCAAATACAAGAATGGTTCTGTAATAATCCTCAAAGCCTGCCTCAAATTTGAAAACAACTTGCGCTCAATGCTCATTCTCTGAACTTCAGGATCGGCATCCTCGTCGTTTTCGGGATCTGTTTCGTTCTGGAATAATATTTCCGCTTCAAAAAAAGAAAATTTTTGTGCATCTTTCTTTTTCACTTAGAGAAATATCTGCATCAATTTGTAGCTCTTTGCTGCCATGTAATTCATAGGCCAGCGCAGGGAACGTACTCCAGTTGCCTTGGTAAGGCTTTTTCTCGCAGTCAGATAAATAAATTATCTATTGGAATACTCAGTAATGCTGATGTAATTGATTGTTTTATGCATGGAACACCACTGAGGAGAAATACAAAGAAAGTGACTTTTGTAACACAATAAAATCTCCCGAGTCTTGTAGAAAGTTGTGGCTTGTTTTGTGCTCACAGTGAGGAGCGGTGGATTCTCTGTATAAACAGGAGCCAACGTCATAGCAAGCTTTTGGAACAGAATGCTTGTGATTGTTTCATTTATGAAAGAAAAGTTGATTATATTTGGAGAAAAAGGGACTGCAGCTACTCCATGAAAAGCTCTGCCTTTTTTGAATGAGAGCTTGTGCTTGTTTAGAAGCAATTGCAGTTTTTGTCGACGGGAAATAACTGAGAGAATTGTGATCAATTTTTTGCTTGAAGCTACTGATGTTTACTCACATTAGAATTCAATATAAGTTTATTGCATGAAGAACACCGTTCCCTTGGATTAGAAGTTCTTGGCATTAATTATGAAAAGTAGATTATGAAATAATAAAAGAAGAGAGATTTGAACAGAGTGTAGACGGATTTTTAGTAATTGTAAGGAATTTTTTACTCAACTGCACTGAAAATGAAAATCAATTAAATGGATTTTAAATAAAAATGATAAAGGACTTCGTAACTGGATGAGACGTGATTATGACAATACTATTACGTAATGATGACGAAAATATGACGTAATTGTTATAATAGTATTATAAAATTGTTAGGTTGCTATGAGTATTTGTGACGATATAACGTAATTGTAACAGTACTATTAGGTATTTGTGTTAATTCAGTTACTAATTGTCTAATCACTTGTGAAATTTATGATCAAATAGAACTGTTATTAGCTATTCATTAGATTTCACAAAGCAGAGATCGTTTAGCTCTAAACAAAATTAATGGGGTCACGTGAGATTTTTTTTAAATAAAGATTTAAAAATTTGTAAGGTTGTGAAATTACCAAATCACAGGAATAATGCCAGAAAAGTTTAGGAAAAAAATCGAGCGAATTTCTTTCAATTTTGGCTATTTTTTCAGATTTCGCTGATAAAACTCGGTTTTATCAGCTCAAACGGGATATTTATTGCGCAAGAGTTGTGTAATTTTTTGGCAAGAATTGGGTTTTTGCCACGCATTTGCTATTTTTATGCAATTATTGGCTTATTCTTGTCAAGATTTGGGTATTTTTGGTAAAAAAAATGGTAAAATTGGCAAAATTTACTTGATTCGGCGCAAAATCGAGTGATTTCTAGTAAAAATTGACTGAATCTCAGTGGAAAAGGATAAAGTAGTTTTTACTTTACGTAAATGAATGAATGAAAGTTCGCAAATTTATTCGCGAATGAAGTGTATGAAAGTAAAAATTCAGCAGAAACATTTCATCAAATAGATACGATTATCTGAAGTGCATTAGAGCGGAAAATCAACTGCATTTGCCCTCGGGTATGCAATATAATTACCCCTGGGTAATTATGATAAGATGACAGGTCCATTGTTCTCACACTCTTTTTTAGCTACATCTTTGTGAATAGAATGAAATTAGAAAATACAGATTGGATGAAAAATTGATGAAAATTGGCTGAAGGTTTGTTGTATGTTCAACCGGTTCAAAAAAAAACAAAATGAGAAAGTTTCTCGGCATCAACGCATTCCAAAATCAGTTCTGACAGATTATTTGATTGGATAAAAAGAGAGAAATGGACATTTTCAAAATAATACTACAAAACTTTTTCTAAAATCGGGAAGTAAAAACTTCATTTTAAAACGACACAGTAAAATGCCACCTTAAAAAATCATTTGGAACAAAAAATTGATTCAAAGAAATGAAATTCGTAAAAATTGAAAATTAAAGAACACAAAACTAAATGGGCATTTTTTAATGAAAAAAACCTTATGTAAAAAAGGACACTTTTGAATCAACAGTTATTTAATTAAAACGACAATTTTGAACCAAAATTAATTTGAGTAGAAGGACATTTTTTTTCTAAAAAAAAATTTTTGAACAAGTTGATTTTTTTCAAAAAAAGATATGAAAATGAGTGATTAGCTAATGTCACAACTGTTGAATACCTGTTTTTTTAATACCCTACTAATCCCCCTAGTTCGTTCTCGTGAACATCTGACTCATGCTAAATAATTTGGTTGTTTAGGCACTATCTTGCTAATCCCTTTCGTGTGAACAGTTTGAGTATCATGCTGTGAGATGCATCTTTGAAATTGAGGGAAAATGGGCTATACCTAATGTTAATTCATAGGTACATCCTTTACCCCCCCCCCCGCCCCCACTGCTGCTCACGTGTTAAACGAACGGTCTGGAAATCTTTCTGCCATCTTTCTGGGACAACCCTGTCAGCTCTAGATGCAGACAGTGTGCCTAGGTGTGTTTTCGTAATCTGATCATAGGTGGTTGTTGCGGAAAACAGATGTGGTGCTCAACATTCACTCCACATTTAGCACGTGCGTTTTTTTCAAGGTCAGCAATTTTTAGTTGAAAAAATCATCTTTTTACTGCATAGGCAGTTTAAAAAAATAAAAAAAGCATTACCAATAGAAAGTGGTGAGAAAAAACTGCTGAAAACAAGTCTTACAAGATTCACTGCTATATGATTTGAGGGTTTTTTTGCGGTGTACTATAGAAAGATTTGCCATTTTCAGCGGACTTTTTCCATCATCACGGGGAAGCTACAGCATCAGTAAAAAATTTTTGCGACTATTTCTATGTAGTTGAATTTACCAGACTTTCTTTTTAGAGATACGAAAACATCAGCTCGTTGGAGATTGGATTACATGTTTGAATGGTTTACAGACGCCGACTTATCTCAAATTGAGGAACAAGCAAGAAATGAGGTTTTGATGGAGCTGAGTGAGGTAAACCAATTAACAGAGATAAAAAAAGTTTTCTTTCAAATTTTTCATTTTCGTTTCATATGGTACTCCATTTATTTTTATGTATCGATGAGACTCAAATCGATGTGTGTTTCGAGATCAAAACAATAGGGTCTGGGAATTGGTTCGAGCGTAGATAGGTCTGGACAATGCTCTGACTTTGGTCTGATGAGATTATTCATCCGACTGGGTTGGTATGATTATAAGCGGATTCAAGCACGCATTAGTCTAATCCCATATCAATCGCAAATGTACCTGAAAAAAAAACCATTTCCAGGAGATCTTTCCTTCGTTTTTTTGTTTTATTTTTACTGATGAATGTTGGCTTTGCCAAGAGTCAACAGAAAAACAGCGTTCTCATCACAGACTCATCTAAATTCCGATGGCTGTCATCAAAACCAAGGAGTACAGCTGGTAACACATGCTGATTCTCTTTAGAGTATTTTGATTAACCTTATATACAATACAATATAAGGGGTGATAGAAGTTATATACACAGTACTTAAAGTTTGAGATTATAGAATTGAGTTTGAGAAGTTCTTGTTAAGACTGAATGTTCTATCTAACTGTAGTAAAAGACTTTCTCTGCCTCAGATGCACTCAGCCATTTCAAGTACCATGGAGGACTTCTGCTGGCTGAACGTATACAAACGCTAGTGGATTGTCTACTTGGCTAGGCTCGTGGAAATTTTGTGAAATGAGTTTGACATTTTCTTCAAGTAAGTATGATAAATAAAAAAAACTGAAATAAAATCGAAAGGGAAAACTTTTGAAAAATCGATGGGCTTGGTGGGGACTCGAACCCACTCGTGTTTATGTTCTGTTTCTTCTAGGTGATAGTTCACTGCACTAAGTTTGCTTATGTAGCTGCAAGTTTTTCGTTTCAAAGCTTCGTTCTTTCAATAAATGGAGATCGACAAACTGACTTGAACGGTTTCGGTGAAAAATAATAAAAAAAAGCGTTCTTTCTCAACCTGAAAAAGCATTCAAATAAAAGTGACCGAAATAAAAAAAAGATAAATAATAGTGCTACGCTAACCTAAATCAGTGAAACCAAACCACGCGGAGAAAAAGAGTGATTGTTTTTGTTTGTTTTTAATCTGATAGAGGTTTTCGTTTATATTCATCGGAGTGTTGAGGAAAATAGTAAAATAATCATAAATAAGTTAGAAATGAAAGGGATCGAAAGAAGGCGCAACCTTTGGTCAATAATTATGCGTAGAGATATTGATGACAGCTGTGATCTGTTTAACCCCGAAATGACTAGGAGAGCGGCTGGCCAAACAGCTGAAAACAATTGAATGAGAGGGACATTGAACGACAAAGTCTGATTTGTATTTTTTGCCCTGAATCGACTAGCTGAGCAGCTGGCCAAATACGTCCTGTTGTTCTGCTGCTTTTTACTTCTTCAAAACAGTAGAATAAAAAAACAAATATAATGAGGAAGTTGGAGGCAACTGAATTGAACTAGAACCGCAGTGTGAGAAAAAAATGTTCGTTCTTTCGAATATTTTCCCACGCTTTCTTGATCACTGCGCCTCTTCGAGACGTTAGAAATTTGTTGCAGTTTATTGAATGAAAAAAGCGCCTCAAGAAAATAAATTTAAAGTCGCTGGAGATGCACTCGATCGGTAGTTGTGTGTATTTTATTGAACCATTTTTGTGCTCTATCCAAATGTGCCATTCGACAACTACTTTTGGTTATCCGACTCCCAGCGTTTCACTTGCACTAACTGTTTCTCTGTTTTTCAGTTTGTTGTTGTACTTGGTTTTTTCCTTAGTTTTTTTCGCTCTCAGTTCATGCTTTTATTCTGTCATTGAGCGCCTTTCTGCTGACTGAAAGACTGATCTTTGATATTGAATTTCCTGGATTAAACTGGTATTGATCATCATTTTGTTCACTTGATCACTATTCTAAGCAGTTATCTTAGCCACTTGTCTATTGTGTATTCGGCTAGAAGAATTTGTAATAGAGATGATGAAGAGTGCTATTGCTATGGCAGTGTTGCTTCTTATATATGAGTTCTGACACAGACAGTATGTTGTGTCTGACTGCCCGTTAAATATACCCGCTGACCGGTTTAATCTGCATTTCCCTGACTGACATCATGTTTGTCTCTTTATAACGTTTTTGAATCTGGTAACATCTGGGTTTTCGAAGGCAAAATTGTTGAGCTCGGTTTTGAACGTTTTTTATTTTATTAATGAGGGCATGTGAATGATCCAGCCAGCAAGCCTTTGAGTACAGAAGTAGTGGTCTGATCAAATAATTGTAAACCAAAATCAGACTTTCTTCGTTTAAGTTTAGGTTACTAAGCTTCCAGAATTAAAGTACCACGCTGTTCTCTCTTCGTACTAAATCTTTGCAATGATCGTTCCAATTGAGGTGTAGAGTGAGAATGATACCCAAAAATTTTATCGATTGTGTCTTCTGAAAAGATATTCCTTTAAATTGAGTTCTAGAGAAGTTTCTTTAGTGATGGTTTTCATAGACCAGGTAGTGAGTTTTATTTGGGTTTGTTTTGATTTTGAGTTAGTCGCAACAATCAATTAGACGGTTCATTGATGATTGGAGATGTGTTTGAATTAATTTGGGGGATCTTGACCTCTGGTAGATGGCGAAATTTTCAGCGATCTATGAGATCTGGGCTTTTATTTGAGGCAAACAACTGACGTATAGGAGAAAGAGAATGGGAGCAAATACGCTCACTTGAGGTACGCCAGCTTTCGGGCTGAAACTATCACTGACAGTGGAGTTTGTTTTCAAGAACACGGCATTTATCTCAAGAAAACAGCATCAAACGTTTTTTCGACATTCAAGCATACGAAACCAACAATTTGGGACCACTGAACGGTTCACTGACGTGCTGCATGAGTTTAATGAGGTTAACTGCGGTGCAGCGGTGTTTCCTGTAAGCATTTTGAGTCTCGCCGAATATTTTTTGTCTTTCACATTGTTCCATAAAATGTGTTTCACAACAGTTCACATAGTTTGGCCATTGAATTTGTAATACTAATGAGTTGGTAATTTTCAGCCTTCAATCGGTCTTTGTATTGTTTTGGTATATTTTTTATCTGGAATTCTTTCCAGTTAACTGGATCATACGAGTTATTTATGGAGCTAGATATGAGGAGACAGGAACGGGCTTTAAAATTGTTATGTAATTCCTCAAGGAGTTTGTAGCACATTTTTTCTGGCCCAGAGCATGTTTTTCTCATTGCTTTCAAGATATCATCAAATTGCGTTGTTGTAACCACAATGCCAAGCTCTTCAGTGTGTCCCTTTGTAATCATTATTGCTTTGGTTTAGTTTTCATTATTGTCGAGTTCAGAAATTACCGATGATTCCGTTTCGTGACTTTCATTGTGTCAGTTAGCAGCTGTTTGAACTTTTCACTTTTCTTCTAGTCTGTGACCGCCACGCAATCACTTTAGAATAGATTTTAGTATTCTGCTGTTTTTGGCTTGGGCTCGTTTTTATTGGTTAGTTCTTTTATTGCTTTCGAAAAACCTTTGCTACACTTATCACATGCACTTTCCAAGACTTTTGCTCTTTTTCTGTCTTCTGAACACTTTATTGATCGTTTAATTTCTTTGTGTAGGTAATTTATCTCCGTTCTTAAAGAGTTATAGTGATCGCCAACTGCAATTTTGGAGCTCTCTTTGCCTGATTTTTTTTTCAGTTTTATCAGTTTTTTTGTCTCAACACTGTAGGCGAGCACTTTCTTTTTGATGAAGGTCTCTTCCAAAGATTTGTGTCTTAATTCATTTAAGCTGCTGCTGAACTCATTTATTTCATTTTTGTCGGATATTGCTAAGGCCAGAGATTTGTTGATCTTTGTAATTTTAGAGCAAGTTCTCTAAACGTTCTGTAGTTGATTTTTGATTTTAGTAGAAAAACTTTTTTCTAAGGTTCATTGTCGTAATAGTAACTTTGTGATAGCTGCCTCAATATTCTGATAATTGAAAACCGTTAAAAAGCGCAAAGTTGAATTATTGCAATATTGCAGATCTAAATTTTTTTTTGCGTTTTTCCATCAAATGACGGATAAGTGTGATAACCGTTATTCAACAGTTTGAACGTGCCCTCGTCAATAATACTTAGGTGCTATTCTCCATTTTCCGAATCATAGGAGCAGTTTAATTCTTAGTGGGGAGCCTTAAAGTCGCAAAACACAAAGACATTTTTTAATTTTCTGAAAGTATATGATCGGTCGACAGCAGCTTTCCAGTGGAATGGTAAGCAGTTATTACCAACATCAATCAAAAGAGGCAACTTAGGGCAAATTTTTAGAGTTTCTAGAATTCGTCCATTGCTATCAGTTCCCTTTTTCTACTGGTTTTGTTCGCTTGATAACAATGATGTTCTTCACTAAGATAGCACAGCCACGATGACCGTTGTTGCATGTTTCCGTTGCAAAGATGTAGTTGTTGAGAAGGGCTGTTTTTTCCAATTCTCAAATTCATTCAAACAAATTACATCTACAACTTACTTCTTCTGCTAAAAAAAATTAGATCGCTGATTTTGTTGTTTAGTTCGCGACACATCCATTGAAAGTTTTTGAACTTTCCATTTTGCGAAATATTTTGGCTGTTTGGTAAATTTTTTGTCTGTATTCAGATAACAGGAGCTGTATTTGCGCTTTTAATGCTATCATGTTTTCTCTGGCTTTCAATTTTTTTAGTAAAAATACGTGAGGAACTGTTAGAGACCTTTTTTATGTCACCGTAGGACATAGTGTTGGGAACTTTCAACGTACTTTGCTCAAAGCTTCAGCTACTTGAAAAGCATTTTTTAACTTGATAGTTTTAGCTCTGTGTTTTGCTTGAGGTTTGAATGTTTTAGCTATGGCAAAGAAGTTAATCTCATTGATCTTATTTGAGGCCCCTGCTAACTTGTGCTGATATGCTGGACAGGATCGATAAACTGTCACATGGGCACCGCCACAGTTTGAGCATTTGGCATTTCTTTTGCAACAGTGCATTTTTTAACACTATGATCTAGCGAGCAGTGAATACGTCAACTTGCATTACTGCATTCTCTTGCTAAGTGGCCAAATTCTGACATTTGAAAACATGTGGCTGTTCTCGGCTTGTTTCACATCGGTATAGCTGCCAATCTATTTTGACGCAATGTTTTTGAGCTGCATTGACTTGATTGTTTGATTCTATAATCACGCGTTTCAGTTTTGTTTGTTGGCCCGACGTTCATTAGGTTGTTTTTTAAAACTGCTTTCGTCTCATCTTCAGTAATGATGTGATGAATGTTGACAATGACGAAACTTTGTTTAGTTTTAGGTTTAGAAATTGTATTCCAGGCATTCACTTTGTTATTGGAACGGCCCGATTTAGCTTTAGTGACAGCATCAAGCATTTTCTTGAAGTGAGGTTCTCTGGTTGAACAAAAAAATCGGTATTGTTTTTCAGTTCTCTTATTTGCTTTAACTTGGCCGCTGGGAAATTCAACTTGATTGCTCTTGCAAACTGATTTTGTGATGATCTTGGTTCAATTGAAACAATCATAGGTCTTAATTTATTGATTGGAGTCGGCACCTTTCATAATCGTTTTTTGTTCCTCACTTCAGTAAAATTGCTTTCATCTTGCGTTGATTCTTCTGCTGTCATTCTGGCCTTAGTTAAAAGTCTGCCAATTTGGCTCATGTTGAGAATGAGCCTCAAAGAGGCTCTGAATTAAAAGAAAGTGCAACTTAAAAAAGCTACTTAAAAACGTAAAGCTAGGAAAGAAGGAGATTTGAAAGAACTTTTGAAGAGTAAGATTAAGAGAAAAAGGTAATCGAAAGCCAGGATTTTGAATCTTCAGCAAAGTTTAGTGAAAAATCTCTCTTTATAAAAGACTCACTCCGAAAGGACTTTCCTACACAAGATGGAGTACTTGCTTGTGGCTTTCATATCACACTTTGAGGTAATAATCGGAAAGTGACGTTAATAGCAGTTTGATCATTATGGACAAATTAGGCTAATTAATTAGGCGAAAAAATTTTTTAAATTTAATTAACTGTAGATGTATTTTAATTAACAGTAGATCCAAACGTTTCTTATCGAAAGCTCCATTGGTTCTTCCATTTGGTCGGAAGTATTTACCAATGTTATTCAAAACAAATTGTTTTCTCAACAGTGGTGTTTTGTTTTGGTTAGATTTATTTTTGGAGTGGGTCGTTCTTCAGTTGAGTATATTGCTGCAAACATCAATTTGTATGAAATGAATATATTATATCAAAATTAAGAGATTTGTTGATGATTGAAACCACTTTCTGATTAGAATATTTCGAGCGCACTTGAGTCTGATCAGATGAAATTTCGATCGCTCATAAGTCAGACCAGGGTTGACTTACAAAATAGTCTGTTCAGAGGTAATTTTGAGCGCACAAACTTCTGGACGATGGCCTGGAATTGGTCTGAGTAGTAAGATAATAGGGTACTACGATAAGGGGGTATCCTTCAAATTAATACGTGTGATAATAGGGGGTTATCCTTGGCGGCACTACATGTAAAACATTTGACTACGGCCGTGCATGGGTGATAAATGTAAACTAGCTTTCTTCCGCCTTTATTCCTTTCCTTTTGCGACTTTCTCCGGTTTGTTAGATTTGTAAGAAAAGATTGAATTGAAACCAAACGAAATTAATATATACAATGTGTATTACTACACGCAGTTTCACCAAAAATGCATGCAATTAAATTGGCATTAGCGCCGTCTTATTTTGCGTGCTGGTTCTCCCTCTTCGCTGCTGCTTGCTTCCTCAGCTTCAAAGTTTACGAAGTGGTTGTCAGAAGAGGAGATTTCACTGGAACTGGCGTCAATATCTGCAATATCGTCACTGTCAATATCAGATTCAGTTATCTGCTCAGTTACTATTAAACCGGTTTCGGAAGTTTCCCAAGAGCTGGTGGTGGAGGCTGGCACTGAGAGATCGGCTGTTGAGGAAGTTTGAGATACTACAAAATCATTATCCAGTTCTGGACTAGAGCCGAGAAGTAAGTTTGAGTAACTGTCCTTATCCCACTGAATATCATCACTACCCCAATCAATTTCATCGACACCAGAATCAACGGTCTCATAATGTCCGAAGGGTAGAGTTTTTGTACCGCAGGGTAGAATATACCGTTTGCTATCAAACGCTGAAAGGCATATTTTGTTGGTAGTAACAGTTTCCAATACATGATGATCCGGTATTATTCGTGTGTTTTCAGTGCAAAACACGTTCCGTGGTTTCAGTGTGCTCAAGAAATCACCATGCCGGAGACGTTGTTGAACGGCCTTTGTTACTCCTTTAGCCGAAAGTTTTCGACAACCTAAAGAGACCAAAAAGTTTTTAATCAAGTCTTTAAATGTTTACTAATCCCCTATGTATATAATAATAAAACTAATACCGTTCAGAAGCCTAATAACAACCTTTGTAATTTAAAGATAGAACTAACACGCTTTAGAATAAACAAAGAATACTTACTTTTTGAGAGTATTGAGTATAATTTCGGCTTTAAACATACAAACTCCGTAAAAAAAATCTCCCGCAAATTGTCCTTAAACTTGAGGACTACCCGTTTATTTTCTGAACTGTATAAATAGTGATCGTTCGGATAATTGGAGAAATCGAACTCGCTAACAACTGAAGCTGGCTTTCTTGCTAGTTCCTGACATAAGTCTGGACTCCGGATTTTATATAGTAAACTATCCGTGTCACTATATAACAAACGACAATCAAAATGATCGCGCATTGGGTAGTAATGTAAATTGTACATTTGATACCTGGCCAGATCAAGTATAGTTGCTCCAATTGTTGTTGGGTTATTCCAATAAATCTTTCTGCCGTGGAAAGACAATGCGGCCAGGTTAGCTCCCAATATCATGAACCGATCAAACTCGAACTTTGAAATGGAACTCAGAACTTGGTCAGCATCCCGCGCAATGGTAAGCTTACTTCGTCTGCGTTTGGATTCCCAATTCTCACCATATACTGCATTGTTCATGAGCTTATAAAAGTTCTCTTCGAATTTATTGCTAGCGGCTTGACGTTTATTACTGTTGAGTGAATTATAGGGTGCTAACCAATCCACTTGTTTGAGCTGTAGGACACGGTGTACTTTCGCAACAATTAACCCAAGACTAACAAATAATTTGAGAAGTTTGTAATGCAATACGTAGTTCTTTTTGTCGAATAGCGTCTGAAGCAATTTTTTAACCTTCGAGCTGGGTAATCGGTGTTGTTCTATTAGGTCAAGTTGATATTCGCCGAACCAATCATCTTGAACAATTTCTTTGGTAGGGGCAAGGGGGAAGTCTCGGTGGTCATCGTGTAAGTGAACAAGGTAATTTAGGTCTACTTCAAGAAAATAACCAACTGAAGTGTCGTTAGCGGTATTGAGGATTTCGTTAAGGGTAATTTCTACGTTAAAGGCAATTTCCCCCACTGGTAGCATGTCCATCCGCATGACACCTCCATAGAGTCAAAAGTTGACTCCTCAGAGGGCCGGTATTCTGATAAATAATTATTATTTGCAACCCAATGATGCTCCTCGTAAACAGATGTTAATCCTCCTCGTATTGCTGGTTCAGTCATAACCAAATGCTCTCGTTCTGTCATCAGCTCAATGTTTGCCTTGCATATCTTTAGTGACGCCTCTTTTGCCATATTGGGGAGAGTGTAGAAATGCATGCAGTTGAGTTTGTATGTACGAAAGCGAAGTTCACGGTGAAACTCACATACACAGTCTAATAACGCGCAGTCCAGTTTAAAGTATGCGTCATGATAGTCTTGTAATGTTTTGCACCCCAGTAACTTCCACATCTGATTAGCATGACTTAAAGTTTCTTCACTAACAGCCAATTTTCCGCCTTCTAATATGTTGCGCCATTCTGAGAGGGGTGGTAGACGTTCCTCAGAAAACTTTGTACGATCACATACATAAGAATAAGGATAATATCCTTTTTGTTTGAGTAAGTGTACGTTTGATTCAGAAACCGAGGGGAACATTGCTTTCATGATATCTAAATGTGTGTCAGGCAAAATTTTCACCAGTTTTTCCGGGGAACTGTTCATCATTTTGTACGAATCGGTGAATCTTAAGTACTCGTAAATTTTTTGGGTTCTTCCTTCTTGAGTTGTAATAGTATCAATCAGAACTCCAAATGTCATTGATATGTATTTCTCATCTGTTGACGGAATGACTTTTATTGTTGTGGTAGACTCACAGCCGATCAGAGCCGGACAAATATGATGTAAGTCATAGTTCTGTATGTTATGACCGAACACAGGCGTAAAATTGACAGGCGTAATATCGTCTCGCTCGATTACACTTTTCGTGTGCCCAGCCCAAGAATTGGCCACTAAAATGACAATGGTCTAAATCTAAGCTCTCTTCGGGGTGAACCTCGCTGTCAAATGGTTCTTTGCATATCCAACAGTGTGTAGCGCTATTTTTGTCCAAATTTCAACGATTTCCGTTGTAGAAAGGAAACGGTTTTTTGCGTTCGTGTATGTCCCTTGCTAACGAATGCAGCATTCCAACAAAATTGCTCATACAATCTTCTGAGCAGCTGTCCACATGATGAAAATAGGGAACATTCGAATGATGATCAAAAACTGTGCTGTGCATGGATTGTGCATTTCAATCACGCGTGTTGATGATTGGTCAGTTGCTGCATCACATCCAGCGACGGGTAGGAGAAACGATTCATTGTCAAAATAAATGACCAGTGGAACGTGGCTGAAAAATTTGAGAATTTATATTCACTTTTATCTGGTGATGGCATTTGAATAACTGCAGGGGCATTTAGATAACAATTTTCGTTATGAATATTATAGCATTCCAGTCCTTCACGACACAGCCAGAAACAATTACGACAAATGCGATAACAAAATCTGAAATTCAGGTCTCTATCTCTACAAACAATTTTCACAAGGTCAGTAATGAAAACACAGTGATAAATGTCGGCATCATAAAGAAGTAAAAGATCCATAAGAAAATCTGATTCCAAAGAGTAGACTCGTAGAGGGTAAAGTTGTCCTTTATCATAACCAAGGCGCTGATTGCCATATCATTGAGGGTTTCAAGGGCTCTCATTTGCTAAAATCCCATTGGCATTTCTAAATCACCTACAGGTTGGTGAATGTTCTGTTGTTGATATGTTGCTGGGGATGTTTTATCAATATGATAGTTCCTGTCATCTCTATCAAGACTGATTCCATGACGCGCAAGACACGCTGCCATGAAACAATAATTGAAACAATTGGCATCGTCGTGTTTTCGAATATTGAGTAATCCGCGACAGTTTGCAAGCATATGGGGTAAGGCAAGATAGGATGAGCAAATTGGTCGGTAGCGGGCAAATTTGATGTCAATTTTAATTATTTTTTCAACAACCCAACCACTTCCAGATGAAGCAAACATAGACAAGACGGCCATCATATTCTCCACCATACTCCAGTAAAACTCGTCTGTGAGACCCTCTACGTAAATGGGCGTCATGAGAGAGTTGGCATAAATTTCAATGCGCTCCTCCGTTTCGGTTGAGTTTTCATCTTGATACAGCTTTAATAACTGTACTTTTACCGCAAATTATACTTTCTGTGGTCCTTAGCTCAGCCGCTGGTCAATTAACGTTGCAATTGCAGGTCTTTGATTGAGCATGAAGCTCTCAAGATCTCGGTCAGCTGTATTATTGACAATTTTAAAAGTTTGTAACACACCGTTCATTGAAGGCTGTTTCCGCTGTAGCCTCTCTCGGTTGGTATTCAGGTCCAAATACAGGCGGCGAGTCAAGGGAGTTCATATGCTGCGCAAACAGGTGCGCATCATTGAATTCCATGAAGCACGATCGGCAGCAGTTTGTAAACTTCGATTGGCAAGTTCGCATATGCTGTTCCAGTTAAGACAGTTTCCGTGAATTGAACGCACATAGGGAGCAGTTGTACGCAGGAAGCCCAAAATCGTCTGGATGAAATTTATGTTGATGTCTTGAGCGGTTTCCACGAGTGCTAAACGTAGCGGAACTGAAGTTGCACGAATTGACCATTTCTAACAGTTTTTGACGAATTTCAAATTCTAGCAGAACTTTGATAACAAGTAAATAACTCGGAAATGAGTAAGGTCACCAAACTGAAGCACGAATGTAATTTCTGAGCGCGAAATTCAAAATTTCAAAATGCTGCAATCTGATTGGTCGTTTTGGCGGGTACCTTTAATTCGAAATTTTGTTAGTTATGAGAGAAAAAATATGTGTTTTCAACTCTACATAGAAATTGTATGCCAAAATATTCCACCATGAGTAACCCTATCGAGTATTGCTGGTTATCATTTGTTTCAAAAACGTTTTTTGAGAAGCTGGAAAAACATGATAATTTTCAAAATTGTAGTAAAAATGCGCTATTTTATGCATTTTCAGATACGGGTGGTTAGAGTTGCCCTATGTTGTTAAGTGTGATAAGCAAAATTGCTCCTCGTGCCGAAAAACATAGGACCCATATGAAAAAGTTGCTCAAAAATAAACAGAAAAAAAGTTTGTTTTTCTTTCAATCAAATCATTAATTAACAATTACATGACAATTATATGACATAAAAATGTGTCCTTTTTCTGAGGCTTTTTTTGATGACAGCTGTTATGAGATAAATTTGCACTCAGGACCCAATCAATCCGAAAATGTAATGAAAACCGATCTGACATCTTTCTTTAGGGTACTTCATTTGCTAATTAATGCCAGATGTTAATGTGACATTAATTGCCAGATGTTTTGAAAATTGGTGAAGGGGCCATTTTTTGATGATGTTGCTTACAAGCAATAATGTCAGGCATAAAGCAGTGATTACAAAACCGTTGCAAAAATTTGATTTTTTTTCAGTAATTAGTAATTAGGTTAATTAACCCTTAATTAGTCGCTAATAAGGTGCTAATTATCTCCATAACGAGTGAGTTGAATTTGACGAGGGTGATGAGAAGTTTTGTACTTTAGAGTATGCTGAAGCTTACTGAACAATCAGTTTCATCCCAAGTTTTTCTTGGAACCCTCTTTTTTGGGGTCAAAGGTCAGAGGTCATGTGTCAAAAAAAAATTTTTTGAGTTTTTTTTTGTTTTTTTTTAACAAACATGCTCTTTCTCTTTCAATTGATCCACGAGTAACAAATGGGAGGTGATTCTAGTGTAAGCTGAAAAGCGCATTTACTGAATTAAGTGTCAAAATTTGACGTTTGAAATGACCTTTTTCGAAAATTTTCTTTGAATATTTTTCATTTTTTGAACATTTCTTCAACTTATGAATTGAATTTGGAATTCAATCCATGCTACAGCTGTGGCATGGAGTTAGCATGTCATTGGCGTCAATATCGCATACTCTTACATATGGCTATATCTCTAAATTTCATGTTTAATATATATATATATATATATATATATATATATATATAAAATGTATAATATACATAAAATTTTGTAGATTGAGAAGAGTATTTCTGGATATAATATTGAAAAATCACACCACGTCATAGTAGTTGTAGTAGTTGAGTTTTTGTTATGAAACGAATTTGTAGGCTTACGTCATAATGAAAATCTTTTCTGAACATGTTCGAACTTGATCAGTAGCAAATTTTTTTCTTTCTTTGGCTCAGCAGAGTTAAAAGTGTAAAAACAGATATAAAAAGTTAAATTCAGCTTTCAAGAAGTTGAAATCACACGTTAAAGAAACAAAATCAAGTTAGCATCTCACTACATAAAAAACTTTTGTGGTGATTCATCAAGTTTTATTTTCAAGTTAATCAAATAAGTCCATTAAACAATTCTCAGGTAGCCATTTCTTTGGGGCATTGCAAATCTTTGGCGTGTCTGTGACACCAAAAACACGTGCTGGTTCTGGTGTTTGAAATTGTGTAAGTGACAGTAACGCTGTATTAAACTGGAACAAAGCCGCAGAATTCTTCTTGTGAATTACCACAAAGAGAGATGGACTTGATGTCGGTGTCAAACTGGGACTCGAATCAACTGCTAGTGTTACTGGCAAGCTGGCAGAATCCAATTGCGATTGAATTTCTGGGGAGCAAGGTGATGACTTTATGCCCCACATGTCAGCTAAGTTTTCGCAAGCTTGATAAGCCCCGCTGGTTTTCAAACAGAGGCACACAGTCCCAATCGGAACTAAACAAAATTCGTTTAACGTCGTCAGGTAATGACTCCATGCCAAGATGTTGAAATTTTGGCAAAGTTTTCGGAGGTAATTGTCCCCCTGATGTAATATGACTGCATTCTGCTGGTTCTGTCTTCTCCGGTAAAGAAGCAATTGCGTTAATGAAAAACTTAGGTAACAAAGAGTGCTGGTAATTTTGCCAAACATTGTCTTGTATCTTCTGTTGAATCAGCACAATAAAATTTTCGAACACTGTCTGATAAACCAATGTTCGCTCCAACGAAATTACAGATTCAGCAAGTATTTGAACGGACATAGTTTTTGTACAAATTTTGAGAAAGAAATTAAAACCAATTTCATAGAAGACGGTTGGTAGGTGTTTGTCTGGTAACGAACTCTTGAAGGAAAGCAAAGCGCACTGAACGCAAGGTTTAAAGAAAATGAATAACTATTTTTAAAGTTATAAAGCACAACGTTTTATTCAACAATTTATATCTGGGGCCAAACTTAGTTTTAATTTTGGTAGTGTATACGCTCTCTTATATGCTCTAAATTTTGTTATTATACACGGGTTGATACACTTTGTAGTGTGTACGGACTCAATTCTTATCTAGAGCGTATTTTATTTTTAGCATTTCACATATATACTTATCAGAATTTCCTTACTGCTGTAGGTTCACATGTGCTTCTATTTATATCACACACCCAGGGTGACATCTGTTCCAAGTTATAAACTTATGGTCCGCATATAATTCCAATAAACATTGTACACTGCACTGCTGGTCCAAATACACATCTATGGTCACATATGTTTTCTCTTTAGAACGAAAATATATGGTCTGCATATAATTTCAATAAACAATGTACACTGCACACCTCAATGACGTCAAGTACACACCTAGGGTTTTTTGTCTTATCTAAAGTCACAGCTGAAGTTAATTATGCAATATGTGAACAACAGACAGACTCAAGTACGCCATAGGCGTACTTGAGCCTGTATTCACAATCATTTGGATTTAATTAGGCAGATTGACGGCACTTGTGTAAACCCAACTTCCCGCCCCCATTGAATTGGAATTTTACACATTATAACACTTGAAAGTAATAAAACACGTTGCACACTATGCCTTTTACCTCCACTTAAGACACAGAGTTTGGAGATTGTTATTTCTATGTTTCAAAAACTAAAAAGCGCTTAATCAGGGCAACGCTGAAAACCTATGAAATGACAGGGACATATGTATTTCTGAAATTGTTCAAAAAAGCAAGAGACGATTACGAGTTTGAACAGAGAATGTCGTTAACGGTTGGAGAGTTTGAAAATTTGGTCAGCTCAGCTAGCAATAGACAGAACTCAGTGGTTGATCAGCAGTCAAAAACAAAACTACCACTAGCGAGGAAACCAAAAATTCAAAAAGAAGTTGTCAACAACGATGGTTGAAGCGATGTTTGAGCGTTCTCCAAATTACTTTAAACAATTTCAGAAACAGTTCAAATTTCTCATTGGGGGAGAAAAACCTTGCTTTTCTATTGGAAAGTTTTATGCAGTGTGTACACAATTTTATTTCGAATTTTGCAATTTAGTAAATAGCCATTTTCACGTTCTGATTGATACAACTACTTTTGAAAACGAAACATTGAAACGATATCAGAGCTTTCCTGTGCCTTGCGTTTATACAGCTTTCAAATTCTTGTTTCGGACTGCACCAAATTTGGAGACTAATGGAGATGTGTTTTCAAAGCTTATATTAGCAATCGAATTCAACAGTTCCACGGAGAAAATCGATGCACAGTCAGTGCGCAAA
The DNA here is from genome assembly GCF_964194025.1 of Convolutriloba macropyga. Lineage (NCBI taxonomy): Eukaryota > Metazoa > Xenacoelomorpha > Acoela > Convolutidae > Convolutriloba > Convolutriloba macropyga. The sequence continues at coordinate 10,350,142 of NC_134482.1, forward strand.
CGACTGCCAGCTTTTGCTTACAACAACAATTTATCGAAAAGGAGCTCTACAGAACAAACAAATATCAGTACTAAACAGAGTGCCAAGATGTCAGTAGTTGCTCAAAAGACTATCTACAATGCCCGTCCTCCATCAAAACAAATTCAAAATGATTTTGTTAATAGTGAAACTTTACGAAGAGTTGAGACAATTTTGTATGGTCCTCATTCTGGTGCTTTTTGTCAAATTATTTTTTTTGAGTGGATATGGAAAACTGAATATTGATTCTGATTTATTGACTGTTCGCTTTGTGTATGAAGAAAAAGTAAAATTTGGAAAAAAAATAAATTTTTCAAGTTAGTAAGGTTAGAACATCATATGAAAAGCAAAAGGAATCAATTCATTATCGTTAATATTTACAAGTTTTTGAGCATTGAAAACAAAATGAGCAATATGAATACAAAAAGTCCACAAAGTTTAGGGTTTGCACTTTGAATTGGTTGGTTCTCCAAGAGTTGATAGATGTTGTGATTGCTGCCAACAAAAATGTTTCTTTGATATAGGTGATTGTACGATGAAATGGGCTGACAAAGGGGATCGGCAAACAAAAGTCGATTGTTTTTTCTGCATAACAATAACCAGTGGGTGCCCGTATTCTCAGCAGTTGCTGCATTAACAATAAGGAAGCTGTTTCTGTTCATTTTTCCGGAAAGTTGTTGGCCGCAAACACACCATGGAATTTATATTTAAGATTTTTGCTGCCTTGGATTAAATCATTAATACCATCTTAGGAGTAGCCCCGACATGCCAACCAGGTGTTTTTTGCATTTTTGTTATGTAAAAATTCTGTTTCAATAAAACTTTTATGATCATAGTTTCCGTTAGAATTTGAAATTTTTGTCCATTAGCAGACACTGTACAGTCAGAGCAGAGTGAATGTAACACATTATTGCAAAATTAGGGAGCATCTGTCTTCGTAACATCTGTTGCTGCTCCTGCGTCATATCTGAAAACAACTTCTGGTGACTGGACAATTTTACATTTCATTTCCAAGAAAATTTTCTTTAAGTCAATAAAATAATTTCGCTCTTCGGCGACTTCAAATTCTAACATGGGTCCATTTGGACCGCAGACTGGGCCCAACTTTTGACAAAAACTACCATCTATTGTTACTAAGAGAGAAGGTTTTTCGAATAAATTCAAAGAACTGTGAGTTGCTTCTGATGGTAATAAATTAGCGATCATCGTTCACTCTGGCAAAAAAATCTGACCGACTTCTTTTTGGAGCTCTGTGCGTTGAAATGGCTTTTTGCGATTTTTGATTGCTTTCTGTGGTTTGACTCGTATTGACTTCCTCCGACGTGAAGTATTTCGTCAAGATCCCCCTGTCTGTTTTTAACAGTTTTTGCGATTGTATTTTTAAATGCCTGTTTAAGAGATTTTTTGCTTCCGACCACATCCAAAATCTCTGGAACTCTTTGTTTCAAGAGCTCTTTACCGATACGCTTTGCTGTAGGCAAAATAAAACGACGTGCTAAAAGCAGCGCAACACGTCCAACGCCTGCAGCTAGGGCTCCAAAACCACTTCCTCTTTGGCGATAATGTCCAGAGAAGTGGGGCAAAGACAATGCTTGTTTAGCATAATAAGAATCCATTTTATGGGGAAAATTTTTTGAATTGTAGTGTTAGAATAACTTTTCCAGTTCCAGAAAAAGAAACTAATTGTCGTGTTTCTATTCTCAGTTCAATTGATATCGACTGAATTGTGTTGGTTAGGAGCTTCTTATAGTCTGAATTTGTAAAAACTATCCGATGAGTTGGTCACAAACACTACCGTTTCTCAGACGCTGTTTTGAATCAATGACTCGCAAAAGGGGAGCCGACGTATTGAATTTTGTTTGGTGTAGATTAAAATTAGCTGCTTTCTAGCACAAAGGTCAGCTGGGAACTCCCCATAATAAGCTTTTGTATCATCACTTTTCATAAATCTGTTCGCATTAGGAATCAATTTGTACCCAATATTTACTCCATTTCCGTCAGGAATACCCTTAAATCAAATAATGCTCGGAATTTCCTCGCTTGGAATTGTAATGCCCTCATACTTGCCAAATAAAATTTCATTTTTTCCAGAGTTCTTCAACTCTCTGAATGAAAAATGGGGCAGTCCAATTGTGCGATTTATTGTAGCAAGAAGCTGTGCCACTGTATCAAAGGTTCGCGGCATAAAACTAAATTGTTGTCCACTGTAAGGTCTATAACTAACATTGGCTCCCCAAGACATCTTTTGGGAATCTTCATAGTCGTTTAAGTTGTACACAATTAGTTTTCCGTTTACTATGTTTTCTATTTTTGTTGGGAATATGATTTCACTTAGCGCTGCTCTCCAATCACCTGCAAGTTGAATTTTGTCATTAAAAAAATTCCGAATTGATTCAAGTGTGTTTGAATCAAATATTTCCATTGAAGCGGATGAAACAACGTGAACTGTAAACTCGTCTTCAAACCGGTTTTTCGACATTTTCAACGAAAGGGAGCCTAACAAGTTGTAATTCTGGTTGGTAAAATTTTCCTTGAATTGGTTCCTTGTCTGCGTTGACTAAGGAGTATATTGGTGGGCTGATTGTTGGTATTCCCGTTATTTCAAAGACTTCGTCTGTGAACGATTGCTTGTAACTTTTCCTGAATGCTTTATCTTTTTTAACTACTCTCATAAAGTCACCAATGTAAAACTTGGACTTCTGAATTGAGCTTGTTTGTGCTGGCGATGACACTATTCGTGGAACATATTTTTTGCAACTTTGTTAGGAGCAATTTTAGTTACTCGATTGACTTTTGAATTGATTGTTTTCACAAATTGGTCTAATTGGTCAATGTAGCTATAGGTTCACTTTTCTTCAAGATACCGATGAATTATCGTTTTGAGACATCTAATGTTCCTCTCCGCAAAAGCTGACATTTTTTCACTGAAAGTACTATATAAATGAATTCCACGTTTGGTACACAATTGTTTGAAGGCTCCAAGAAAATCTGTACCATCGACAACCCTTAGTTTTTCCGGCTGTTACTTTTTGATCATCTTTTTGAATGCTTCAGCTGCTTCTGTTGCATACTTTGTTTTCAATGGTTCCACTCGTAAATATCTTGAAAAACAATCAACCGCTACTAGAAGATACTTTATATTGCGGTTATACTTTGCCAGTTTATCAACGTGTGCCAAATCCAAAGACCAAACTTCGTTGATGTCTTTTACAAAAAATTTACGCCTGGGAAATTTTAATCGAATTGAACGGTACTTTGTGAAAAACGGCTTTGTCTCCAAATGGGACTGGATTTTACCTATAGGGAGCTTGCTTTGAGTCTGCAGTCGCTTTATGCTTCCATACGAAGCTGGTCCTCCTAAATAAAAGTGATCCAATTTTTTTTACTTCAGGAAAAGAAAGACCGCATCTTCTGACTGGTCTCTTCTTTGTCTGTCGTTTGGTGCGTTTCCTCTTTATATCTTTTTTGGGTTGGTTTTGAGCCACTGGGTTTTTCTCTACTAGCGAAGAGCTCTTACCGACTGGGTTGTTCTCTACTTAGGAAAAACTCTTGTTCACTTTCAAACGAGGCTTCCAAGATTTGCTTGGAATGTGTATTTGCAACAGGATGAGGTGAGATATTAGGAGCAATTAAAATTTTTAAGTATTTTGCAATGTTAATTTTTTTTAGTTGGTTGCTGTAGATTGTACAAAAATGTTGAAGCTTTAATGCCCACTGTTTCTTTATTAACGTGAATAACGTCATTTGACTCTATGGTTACTGTTTCAGATTGGGTAATCAAATCAAGTATGATTTTCGATCTTTTGATTTGGTTTTTATTCATAATTTCTAGCTCTAACAATAGGGAGTCGAAATCTTCGCTTTTTCTGTGTTTTTTAACTACCGGCTCAATCTCGCTGTCTTCGCTCAGGGGTTCTGTTTTTCTTCTTCCTCTTCTGCTGTTTCAATCGCATTTTTTTGAAGTCTCAACTGGTTCAAGTGCTTTCTCTGGCTTTTCCAATGAGTTCGACTGGTTTCTTTGCAAAAGAGACAGCTATGCTGCTTTCTGTTTATAAAGGGGATTGTCTAAAACTTCTTTTTTACCGGTTGATGTGAAGCAAACATTCGAATTTTGGAATTAAAATGAATTCTTTGGTGTGCGTTACGATTTTGTTAAATAACGATGACAAGCGAAACCAAAAGTTTTGACTATATCTGTTTCTCTAAGAAAAAGTTGTCTCTTTTCTTTCAAACTTGTTTGTCTAGACAATAGTTTTCTGAAGGATTTTTCATAACCTTCTACAAAATTTTTTCTTATTGGAACATTACCATTGACAATGTTGAGCAAACAATCGCAAAGGAATTTAATGAAATGATTTGGAGCTCTCTCGATCTTCTGTTTTAGTTTTGTATCCGATCTCTCTAGCAGCCGCCCCAGCATACAAACTCCTTTCTCTCTCATCGCTCAGACTTGTGATAACAGCTTCAGCAGATAACAGATAAAAATGATGGTCCTGGAGAAACAATATTTGAACAGTAGCGCAACACGTCTGATGTTTTGGGATCCAAATCAATTAATAAATGACCAAACGGTTCTTTGGTTGCGAGCTCATAGCTTTCTTTTAAAAATTGTGCATTATTCAACTGTCGACCAATAAAACTAATCTGTTGTGTGTCACGTGGTGATTTAAACAATATAATATGAGTCGTGTTTAGATCAATTGTTCTGGACCATCTGCTTTGCTGGAACAAATTGTGATTAACATAAATTACACTGATGTTTCTATGTCCCCTGCGGTTGCTGATTTGGAAAAGTCTTTGTCATTAAAAATTTCTTCACATGAATCATCGAACACAAGAAGGCAGTTCTCTAACTCTGAAATGAGCTCGAAATTGGAGAATTTTTTTTAAATGTATGTTCAGTTTCTTCGCTAACGATTGGAATTTTGGCTGACCATGCTGATAAAAATAATAAATTGTTTGAAACTCTGGAAAAAATGTGCCAACTTATAACATTTTGAAAAAGAGCTCAGTTTTCCCGCAACAACATGGCCCGCAAACAGCCATGAACAGCTGGTCAGTGGTAGAAATAATTTTATTCATAACTGCGGATTTGGAAGAGCGTATCCAACTGTACAAGAGAGAGAATGGAGAACCAAAATGTGGACTCCTCACAGTCAAGACTGAAAAAAACCAACTTGGCGAGAGATACAGTTATAAGTTAAATTTTTATAATGATTTGTGTAATGTATACAACCTCTGATCGAGGCAATCTCGAATCGCAAAACCTCCAAGATTGTTTTTCTCTTGGTGCTCGGCGTCAAAAACCAAGTCAGTTATGCCTCCGCCCAAATCTAATTGATCTTCGGTTTGACTCATTTTGAAAAAAATTTATTCAAAAAGTGAATTGCTTTCCAAGAGTTTTTAAATAATTATTTAACAATAAAAAATTCATAAGAAACATATCCAGAGTCTTCGTCTCTTCGTTTTAAGTGATTCTATAGTTTGCATTCATTGAATCTTGTTTATCTCTGAAAACAATTGACTCTACCTTGTTCTCTTTAATCAGCTGCTTGAGGTCATCGGGAAGAGTCTCATCGTCCAGAGACATCAGAACTGGTACTGCACGCTTGGGCGTAGTTAAATTGGTTATTTTCAACCTTTTCATTTTCTCCTGTAAAGACATGGTACAATTGAAAGTACTCCGGTAGAGAAAGTTCTTTTTTGAAAGCTTCTATTTCAGCACCAGCACACACAATCTGCTGTTTTCTCTAAACTGTTTGGCCTCCTGTGTCAATTTTTTTTCCTTGATAAGAGTAACCGTTAACTGATTTTCAGGCGTTATTCAACTGTAAACTGTCAAATTTGGAGACAAATTCACTTGCAGTAGAGACAGAGCTGTTTTCTCTAACCGGCGATTCATTCGTCAGCCACTGGTAAAAGAGTTTTGCCTTCTTATTGGCACAATGCTTGCTTCTCTGTCGTTTTGGGCTACTCAATTGATGTTATTTACAAACAGGTGTCTCCCGATATAATTTCAAGTGTTTAATTTTTGGGCAGAACAAAGTTTCCAAGTTGATAACGTTCCTCTGTAACAGCTGCCGTTAAGTTTCCGTTCTTTCTAATCCTTTTGCGTAAAAATCAGATAAGGGAAATCGGAGAACTATACTTTGAAAAATCTGTTGCCAATAATGATAAGGGTACTCTCCTGTCTCCCACGAGAGACCATGAAGGAATTTAGATACCCACAGGAAAGATCTTTGCTCACTCGATGAAAGTATGTTAAATGAGTTTGGAGGTAAACACCAAATTATATCGTTGTAATTTTCGGTAGATACCGCAAGTTCTTTTATTATAAATCCAGATTTTTTACTTCAAAGGCCTTCAAATTCAAGAACAATCGCTTCGGTTTCCAACATTCCAGCAAAGTGAATAAACTATTTTTGAAGGATTTTACGTATAAACAAAACGCAATTCCAGTCACATGACCAAGGTACTCATTTGTCACTGAACAACGTAATACGTAAGAATAGCCTGGACCCTTTTCACTATATTCATATACAAAACCGGAAGCGTCGTGAAGTATCGCATGAAGTCTCAAAATTATGAATGATTTAAAATATTTGTCGAGGGCTGAATTGTCGATGCCAATCAAACCACCATAAGGTCGTAGTTTCAAAGCTATATCTAAATCAATCTCAGGATCCAAATGCAGACAAGTAGCTAAAAAGTATGAGAATCGTTCACCGTATTGTGAATATTCTGTTTTGATTTCCTTGTAAGTTTCATGAATACTCTTCAAATCAACTGTAGCAATGGTAGCCATTTGACTTTATAAACGCTCACTCAAAAATGACTGTAGCCACATAAATGCACATTTCCACCTACATGTATCCAGAAGAAATCTAGTTTACATGTATCACCCATGCACCACTGTAGTCAAATGTTTTACATGTAGCGCCGCCAAGGATAACACCCTATTATCACACGTATTAAATCGAAGGATAACCCCCCCTATCTTAGTACCCTATTATCTTACTACTGGTCTCTGCCAGGTTCTCACAAAAGTTCGGACTGTGGTCTGATTTCGGCTTGATCTCTGGTCCCTTTCGTCTGTATCTGGCCCCTTTCGGGAAAGTATGATCAGAGAGTTTTGAACGCAGTTCCAGTGCACATGAGGTTTCGGGTGCACATCAATCTGATTAGAGGTTACTTCGTCAGAGATTGTCTGATCAGAGATTACTCTGGTCTGCAACGGTCTGATAAGAGATCACTTCCGTCTGACACCTGAACCTGGGTTTTGACCTAACAATGGCGCTGCCCTGTTCTATCGAAGATGAAGATGACCATAATGGCTTTTATCACCAGCAAAAGCAGATGATGATGGCTCATCTTGGCTACCATCCTCTACTTAAAGCCACGTCATTTTCAGTAGTGCGCAAGGCTAAAGTCAGTACTGATTCAGAACTATGAGCATGTCACTTTTAACACTTGTTAGACTTGTCCAAGAATAGCATTTCTCAATCCTCTTACCCGGGTCGAGGTTTGGCGGTGAATTTTCGTAAGAAATGCGGTGAAATGCTGTGGAAAAAAAATAATTTTCACTGCGTGTTTCTTACATCTTTTTGCGGTGAATGCGGTGAATCGCGGTGAATTATTTATTTTCACCGCGTTCTCAGTATTCTTACAATAAAGAATCATCCCCACACCGTTTCGAACCTCTGACCTCCTGCATGCCACTGCTTAGTCCACTGCGCCACCTTTCACTTACATCTTTCAAATTTCTTGTGAATTTAAATCAGATTGAGTAAACTTTGGAAGTCATATGAGGTGAATTTTTGTAAGAAATGCGGTGAATTTCTCAGTGAATTTTTGTAAGAAATGCGGTGAAATGTGTTGAATTATTTTTTTTCAACGCATTCACCGCTTTCACCGCATATCTTACAATTTTTTGCCACGAATGTCGATACGGTGAAATTTTGTAAGAAATGCGGTGAATGTTGCGGTGAATTTTTCTAAGAAATGCGGTGAAATGCGGTGAAACATTTATTTTGACCACATTCACCGCAATCACCGCATTTCTTACAAAAAATCACCGCATTCACCGCATTTCTTACAAAAGTTTACCCAAAAAACCCAGGTAAGATGGGGTTCGGCAAAAAAATTTCCATGCGTGAAATATAAACTAAAATACAGAGAGATTAAGTGCAACATAGCGGAGAAAAAGTTTGAAAAAAACGGTTCACATCTAGGGATATATACATCTTATTAGAATTTTTAGCAATTTGGTTTTTGCTCCAGTGGTTGTACTATACCAAGGCTAAGATATGCACTTGAAATTGTCCTGACACGACCATTTCGCGCTCATTATTTTTTTCGCACAATTTTTTGTATTTTGTTAGTCAAAGATGTCGGCTCTGCCAAGAGCCAACAAAAAAAGCAGCAATCTGCTCAGAGACTAATCGAAAGTCCGATGGCTCTGATCACAACCATAGGGTTCAGCTGATAGCAAATGCTGATCTCATTTGGCGGACTTTAATTAATTGTATACCAGACGTTTCTTATGGAAAGCTGTATAGGATCATCCCTTGAGTCAGAAATATGCACTAACGGTAAGCAAAAAAAATTTTCTCAAGAATTTTTTTTAGCAATACTTTAAGAATTGGCGCCTCCATGGCTTAGTATACTACTAGAAAAGTCATGAATATATTTTCGCAAAATTAAGAGATTTTTTCATAGTTAAAGACATTCACTGATCAGACTATTTCGAGCGCAACTGAATCGGATCAGAACCGGTTTCACAACTGGGTCTCATCATAAAAATTCCCGCATTATTCCTCAAATCATACTTTTTTAGCAAATTTTAGGGGGAGTCTGATCAGACGGTCTGTGAAGGTTTGATCAGGACAGTTTCAGTTTCAGTATGATTTGAGCGTTTCGCGAAGTCGGATTTCCGTTAATTCTGATATCAGCAGTTTTATCGAAATCTTTAATTTCACTTACAAAATTTTTGGTAAATGTAAACTCCTCAGTTTTTTTGGGTTGCTCTTCGGAGAAAATTTTGAGCATTGAGTTACTGGTCCTCCAGTTTTCTTAATTGAGAATAATGTTTCGAAAAGTCGTATAAGGGCTCTTTCCTCGCGTACTAAATAATGTTTTTGAATAAATTTTTTTGTTTGTTTGTTTCCTGCATTAACTCATCCTCTGAGCTCAAAGTATTGGTTTATAGCAATAAACTCTTGACAAAAAGTCTCCAATATCCGTCTGATCTTTTAGGAAACAGTGAATAGAAATTGAGGCGATTGAGTTCTTCGCTTTTCTCTGAGACTGTTGATACTCCCGATAAATTGTTTTGCGATTTCTTTTCTACTTTCTCTGTATCACTGCTCTCTCTTCATAGAGGGTGGTGGATAAAGTCCCTCTCAAATTTTTGAGCTTTTAATCACCTTCGGCTGCCTTTTATGGAAGATACCATCGGAACTTGATGGTATCTCCCTAGTCGACGCGAAAATTTTTCTTGCAAGATCTTGCAAGATTCTTGCGGTCAAAAGTTCATCTTGTAAGATCTTGCAGGAAAAGTTTGTATTGTAAGATCTTGCAAGAAATAGGTCGTCTTTCAGGATTCTTGCATATGCACAAACCACGTTAAAATAACTGAATTACAAAAGTTTGAGCCAAAAAATTTAAATAAGTATACAGTGACAGAGTTGACATCTAAGGCAAATGAACTATCTCATTTAAGTAAGTATGTTTTTTTCCCGGCTTCCTTTTGTCGATGCCATAATATGTGTACAGTCATATATTAGAAATGCAAAACCGGAACATAGGTTTTTGGCTGGAGAATGCAGTTTTGTTTATGCTTGTGAAGCACTTTTCTGATTTTGCCGTTTAAAGTTGAAAATGCACCAGAAAGGAGAAAAAATCTTCAACTTTTTCTATTTGAAAAATGGTCACATTCCACAGTAATGAGCTTGTTTGGATCAAAAGCGTTTTAAAAACTGTTTCATCGAGGATTTATTACTTTTCAAAGTTTGCTGATATCTCCTTGCCTTCTTAAATGCTCTGATTACATACTTTCAATTTTCCATAGCAAACGTCTGAACAAACGTCTGAACAATAAAAAAATATTCTGCTGTGCTCTCGACTGAGTTAGTTTGCAATTGCGTCTTTGCTTCTGCTAGTAACATTCAACCCAGATGCTATAAAAACTGGACTCGTGTTCATCAAATAAATTAAACAGCGGGTCGTGAAATGGCAAGTTTTTTTAAAATTAGCGTTGCATGTCCTTCGGAGTCACATAGTTGGCTTTTGTATGTGCCTTCTATGGCTTTTCTCTGAATTATACCTCTGCTTTAAAATATCAATGGAGATCTTTTGCACATACGCGCATACACATGTGAGCTCATAACTTATTCACATGTACTAACAAAATTGAAGCTACAGGCAATAGTTTTAATAAAGAAAATCACGGATGAAACTTAGTCAATACTTTTTACATCAAATTTTGCCATTTAACTGCTTGAACATGCCAGAAAAACACCTGAAAAAATTGCCTGAACAGTTCAGGCAAAATTTTCTCTTTCAGATGTTTTTACCTGAATTTTACCAAAATTTTCAGGTACAAATGACTGAAAAAGAAGATTTTGCCTGAACTGTTCAGGCATTTTTTTCAGGTGTTTTTCAGGCAAGTTCAGTTAAAATTTCAACCAGTGATACCTGAATTTTTCAGGTAAACTTCATGTCAGTTTCAGGTGCTCTCAGGTGTTGTTCAGGTGAGAACAATTTGCATGAACGATTCAGGTAAATTCACGTGTTTTTTCAGGTAATTTTCAGGTAACAATTCCCTTAAAATCAGATGTTTTCTCAGGTATTTTTACCTGAAACTATATACCGGAACTATTAGAGAGCTGTAGTAGGATACGCGGCAAGGCCTGATCCTTAGAGGCTCTCACTGCAAAAACAAACAGACAAAACAAAAGAATAGAAAGCATGTTAACAACTGTCGGAAGTCTTTTCTCTAGTCACTTTATCAAACAACTATTGAGAAAAATTTCCAGTATAGTTTAATTTTTAAGTGAATCTCAGCTCAGTATGTACAAAGTACACACTTTATGCAGGACCGCCATCGAAAAGGCGTCCACTAAGGCCAAAAATAAAACTGTTTTTGAAAACTGCATCAAAAGTGTTCTGACTGGTTCGCAAAACGTTGTTCTTAGGTAAAAACAGCAGCAGGAATGAAGAGTGAGAAATTTTCTAATTAAACTGAACATGGTTTGTGGGAATAAAAAGTAGCGGACATTGCTTGATAAATGTGTTGTTCTCTCATCCAGAAATAGTATTTTTGTTTTGTTTCAGTTTAGTTTTTTTCGTAGAAAGTTGTTTCTGTTTCATTGCTTAATGTAAGAAAATTTTTTTTCAGGTAATATCACCTGAACTCGTTCAGGTAAAATTTTACCTGAATTACAGTTCAGGTGTGTTTCACGTGAATTACAGCTGAATTTCACCTGAACAACCAATTACCTAAACACGGTTTCGGTAAATTTATCTGAACATTTTTTAGCGTGAACAACTAGCAGAATTAAAAAAGGATTCTATGGGTTAACAGATATACCAGCCAAATTCCAGAAGGCTATGGATATAAAAACTAGCACCTTTGAAATCCATATTTTGTTTCTTAGATGACAAAGTTATAGTTAACCTAGGACCAGAAATAGGAAAAAAAGATCAATACACGTGCCTCGAATCGGTCCAACGTCAGAAACCGCAGCAATGCTAAACTTACCGCCTCCAAAAAATTTAGGCGACGGAAAGATATTCGATGTTTTTATTTCGACATATGACCAGATTTGATTCAATTTAGCCACATTGTGTCAACTTTTTAGATGTTTGGTGAATAAAAGATCCAAGTACATTTGAACTGAAGAACTTAACTGAAAACTCGACCCAACTAATTTATAAATTTCAAAAATGACAGAAAGCTTTGGTTTTAATGCAAATTCAAACGCGCGATTTTGAAAGTTGTCTCTTTGATGCAACTCAATTTCCAACTAATAATATATGTCCACTGCTGGCTCCTCCGACTGAAAAGTAGATGGGTCGCTGCACACATTGTGGTTGTGGATGCGTAAGCAACTAAACGAAGGTCAGCTTTCTCTTTCATTTTTTGAACTATATTCAGTCGATATTGACTTTTGCAGCCAAACGAAATTGTTCCTTTTTCGATTTTTGCTTCTTAACCAGGTTTTACTTCGTTCTCACAATATTGTCCATTTTGTTTCCAAGATCCTAGAAGTTGTCTCATGTTGACACTCAAAGCAGCAAATAATCTAATTGGGCCTGCAGCTGCTAAACAAAGGTCAGCAACTAAACGAGGGTCAGTTTTCTCCTTCATTTTATTGAATTAAATTTTATCGATACTGACTTCAGCAGCGAATGGAAATTGTTCCTTTCCTTTTTGATTTGCGCTTCCTGACCGCGTTTCATTTCGTTCTCCCAATGTTGTTCACTTTGTTCCCAAGATCCTAGAAGTTGTCTCATGTTGATACTCAGTGCAGCAAAATTATCCAATTGGGTCTGCAGCTTCTTTCTTAGTACCTCTGCAGACATGAACACTATAGTCAGCAACCATCCATCCACTGTAACCGAAAACAGATGATCCCTCTATATTTGACACAAATCCTATTTTTTGGTTCAGCTGATTTTTTTTGAGCAGAGTGTTCCGGTATCACTGCGCAACATTGATCAGAGTTGCTCATCTCCTTTTCCACCTTAAATTCAGGTTTTGAGAGAAGTGGCTGTAGCTACTTCTGTGGTTTCCATTGTTTGATTGAATGTAAAAGCTGTTCTAGCAAGCTTCTGATTTGATTGGGAGTTCACCTCCAATATCGCTGCCGACTTGTGTGAGGGCGTAGTTAAATGAATTTTTTGCTCCAAAAACGTGGCACTGCTACTCACTTCTTTGAACAGTTTTTTAGGTTGCTGATCTTTATGAGATTTCCAAACAGCCCCTTTCACCTTTAAAAACATGCACTTGCAAAAACAAACTTTTTTATTTGGATGCAGCGTTGCAAACATGACGGACTCTGCCGGGCTTGTTCAGGCTTAGCACTGGATGGTGGGGCAATTACCTTTTTTTTTCTTCAAAAAATTGCCCAGTCTTGTGGTTCGTTCATGGTTTTCACGATTCTCTGGTCAACACTTATATATATATATATATATATATATATATATATATATATATATATATATACATATATATATATATATATATATATATATATATATAGTCCGCTGATAAAAAGTTTAATGTTTGGTTACCTAGGGAATTTTTACAATGAGTTTAGCTGACCCAAAGCTGAGCTGTAACAGATTGATACATTTAGTTCTCGTTAATTCCATGGCGTTCCCACATTGTACCAATCGCCTGTAATCATTGTCGAAGCGTCTTTTCGAAACTCTGCAGCTTCTCTTTTGCTCGCAGTTTCTTTCTGGACTAACTAAGTGCATTGATTTTGGAAGCATTTGTTTCTATGTGTCAAGACTTTTTTTGGTTTTCTCAGCTTTTTTTTCATATTCTGTGAGGATGAAGTAACAAAATTCTTGCTGCTTTAACTAACTACCCATCCTATATCCGCGAGTACAATGACAACTAAACTTCACGTTCATATCAATTTAATCGATATTTTATTGTAAATCGTAAGCCCCTTTGCCCAAAATAAAGTCAACTTCGATCAAGTTGAAGTTTCTGTTTGGGAGGACACTCAATTGGCTGATTTTTTTTGAGTTTGCAGTCGCCCTCTTTTTGGACCATTTTTTTGGTGTGATGAGGACTTATTTTCAGCTTGCTGTAGTTGTGTTTTCCAATTAGTTTGACGGGTGTTGAAACACCTCAAGCGAATGCACTTTTGTATGTTGTCCCATTAGTTTTGCAGGAAGTCCCACTAGTTGCCCACAGATCCTTCGTTCACTGTATGCCTGCCTTCTTAAAGTGTATCACTGGTGTCATCGGCCCTGATGCTGCGCTTACGGTGATTGCGTGATTACCTTTCTTGGCTTGGTTTTCTGTGTGTAACTATCAGTTTTCATTTGCATTCTTTTTTATGGAGCAAGAAATGATTTCGCAAACTTTTATGGCAATTCTTTCCCCAGACATCCAAAATAGAGGCGATGCCTTCGACTGCTACATATCGATCAATCATATTAATGTTATTCATAAATGGGCAGTTCCAAATTCGATGGTTGGCACCAGCTAACGGCCGTTGATTGTTGTGGACTCTGAGGTTATACCGGCTGCTGTATAATCAAGTGTTCAAGTTGACCTTCAACAACCAGGCGACTGAATTTTATTTCTAGCACTGGCTAGCATCAGTGTAGTAAGGACCCATATAACCCATGCCGGACATAAATTACCTGTTTTTACCCCATTAAAACCCGTTTTTACTGGCTCATTTCCACTAAGTCAGGAATATAAGATTACAGAAATCATTAACATACTTCAGTACTCTGGCCATTCAGTTGGGTTACCATTGATAGAGCTTAGTTTAGGCTCGGGTAGTTGACTGCTGCTACTTTGCTGTGGTTTGTTGTACATGATATCCACTTGACCGTGGGTTGTAATTCTCTCGATTCAATGATCTCCGCTCGCGTGACCAATCTCGATCAGATGTTACCGGTGATTAATTGTTCTCTGGTTGATTTTTAGAACAGTCAAAGTTAAGATTTACGTTTTTTCATGTTTTTAACGGCGATCAAGCAAAGCGGACACATGTTTTCTTCTTGATTACTTTTGATTTTAATGGGGATCAAGTGTGCATGCTCTGGGCAGGATCATCGCCTGAGTATGAGTCCTTCTTGTCTAGGGCCTCCTTCTGGTACTCCAAATTACGTGCAGTTGCCAGTCTAGCTCAAAGTCTTTTCACTGCATTTTGATCTCCTACTTCTTGAAGAAAAGCTACAAACTCAAAATCCTTCTCCAATGCTGTGAGAGTTGCTCAGCTTTCTTTGGTTTCCTGCTTAAGGTATCTGACCCGTTTTCTTCCTTTTTAAAGATATTCCTAATGACTGACAGAGATTTTTTTCTATCGGCGGTGACGCATTGTATTTCCAGGGTTTTTTGCAGGTTAAAGTTAATAGTTTGGAGCAAAGACTTGGATATTGAAGAAAATAATAAAACCTTTCCCAAAAAATTGTTATCAAGCACAAGTAACTGCAAAGTAAAAAACCAAAATGAGTGCAACTGAAACTTCTGCTGCTCTATGATAATTCAACCATCAGTTGTGGGTTTTGCTGTTTGCTCTATAACAATTTTTATTTTCTTTTCCCAGTATAACCTTCAACCACCTTAGATATTTGGATGACGAACTTTATAGTGGGCAAATTCTCTTTTTGTCAACCGAGTTATGGCACATAAATATTAAAAATGCATCATTGAAAACTAATAAAATCTGAATTCATCGTCGAAAATATTTCTTTAAATTTTACTTTATAAAACTAAAACTACATCGTACTGAGTATATATATATATATATATATATATATATATATATATATATATATACTCAGCATGATTGCTGTTTTCCACACACGTATTAAAATCAGGAAAGTTAGCGAGTGCAAAAAACGGTGACACGCTTACACGCTGGTTTTCAAGTCGGCAATTTAAGAGTGCCTAAAAGGTGGCAAGTTATTGATTCTTTTCCTTTGAACTCGGTGCTGACTCTAACTGGTACTTTAGTTTCCGGTGATTAGTTGCCAATTTAGCCATTGCTACAGTTAATAAAATTCGCATCAAGGATTTAGCTAATTGGTTTCGATGTATTTACGTTTTGTTTACAGTGCTCGCTTTGTCACTGCTTTCAACAAATGTGGTTTTCAAAGCGTAATGCTCTTTTAAATTTTTCAGCTCGACAGAAGAGGGAACGAGAATTTTTAAGATGTTTTTACAGCGAAAAAGTTACCTCTAGGTATACAAGGTTTTGAACGAAACTGTAATAAAGCATTTTTAAAAAATATCACACACATTTAGATCGAAAGGTTAAAGAAGGAAAAGTTTCTTGGTTCTAAATCAATAATAAACAACTTTTTATTTCTACGCGTCTAGTAGCAAGAGCATATCCATATGATTCTCCAAATCTACGAGAAATTGATAATCAGAATGTTGAATTATTGCAATTTTTGAGGAAGAAATTGCACTAATACTATTCAACCAACAATAGCTCAAACTCTCGAGGCCTAAATATTGTTTTTGTATCTCCCATGTTTTCTCTAGAATATCTTTGCACCAATTTGACTCTCAGGGCTAATCGTGATTATCGAAAAGTGCCCAATGGTTTTCAATTTTTCCCAAAAAGCAAACTTCAAAACACATTTATAGCCTGTTGGCTTTTACTTGCATGTATCAATAAGTTTTTTAAATCTATGCTGGTCTCCATTCGAGAAAAAGATTTGACTTCCCGCAATTGGATTTTGATTGCCAAATCTAATTTTAGATCTCAGCAACAAACATCAATTTTTTCAGCTCTTTCTGACTTTCAGTTATTTTTGGAGCAGTAGAACCAAATTAGGTGAAATGTTCAGTTGATCAGCAATAGTGCTAGCTATAGAGGACGATCACTTCAAGTAAAAGTCAAAAAATACATTTTTTTTTAATTTAGGGCCTGTCAACATAACAAGATTTTTTATATAAATTACGGAAAAATTTAGATTCGTTACTGTCACAAATTAGAGTCTAGGAAAGTACAAAAATCAGTGAAGCACAAAAAACAGTAGATTCAATTCAACAATAGCATAGAGGTTAGTTAATTTTTGTAGAAGAATGTAATGTCTTTCGGTTTCGTCACTTTTACGAAGTAGATAGAGTTTGTTTGTTAAGAACTTCTTATAATTGAAAAAACCGAATCTTATCAGGTTCTACTTTTCTTGCTTGTTACAAAACTTTAAAATAAATTCCGACAATTTCACATTTGCAGTTTAGAAAATAAAATGAATGTTTATTTGAAAAAATTTTGAGACAAAACTTAATTAGTGTGTACTTTCAGTTTCCATCATTTCGTGTGGGATTATTGATTATATAGACTTCACCCTGGCAAAACTAATTGTTTTTATTTTGACGTTTCTTGGAAAATATTTTACGTTTCTTGGACATTTCTTTTGAATTGGAAACCAAAGGTTTGATAATTTAAAATGTTTGATCTCTATTTTAACGTCCTTCCTATATGTGTCATACAAAACATTTTTATGTAGAATATTGGATAAGTTAGAAGAACAAAGATAATCAGCACTGAGAGACTTTTTAAAAAAGTAAACAATGTTTTTAATATAAAAAAAATTAATTCATTTTTTAAATTTAATTTTAGTTTTTTTAATAAACAAATCAATATCTTTCTAAGACGTTCTCTTCAAAAAATATATACAAATCAGCATCCTTACTTTAATATACAAATCAGCATCCTTCTACGAGTTTCGATTAACAACTTTTTAAACGAACTTTCATTTAGTCCTGCCTTCCATAAATGTCCAATGAGTCCAAATCCCCTCTCAGAACTGCTAGGCTAAAACAATGCAAGTTTGACTTATTTTTTATCTAATTGTTAAACATACTATAAATCATAATTCGATTTATACTAAAGCAGAAACTAATAAATTTGATTGAAATACAAAACTCATGCTCAAAATAGTGACAATTAATTTCATCGTTTGTGAACATTGCTTACGTTATATGTGACTCTGTCTTCTAACTTGTACACGCTATACCATCACATTCAATCGCAATTCGGGTTTTAGTCAGAACGCAACCAAAATGGAACGTCACTTATTTGCGAGATTGGAACGTCACATATGTTCACAAAAGGCTGGAATGTCTAAATATTTTTCTGATATCAGTTGATGTTCAGATAAATATCAGCTTTTTATTGTTTTTTCGTTTTCTTAATATGCTCAAAAGACATTACGTGACAAATCTCTGAATTGCTTTTTTTGACTGAACTTGGTTCTTCCTGGTTATGGGTGACGTTATCTCCTCACCATATGTGTTTACAATGAAAACCAGTTTTAAAGTTGTGCATGGTCATAAGTGACGGAGGAAGCATACATTTCGCCATTTATTTTCATGGCTTAAGGTACATATAAGTATCCAAGTTTTCCATCGTGTTATCTGCCTGGCACCTATTGCGCCAATTTGATTGTAATTTTTGATTGAGATATTTTATGAGAAAAGATTTTTGTAGACCCCGATACGGAGAAATACAAAACTCCTAATTATGTGCGTAATGAAATACTGTCATGGCCTGAGAATTATCTGAAATTAATTTCTTTTTCAGATTTTTCTTTCATTTTGGTCAAATGGAACGTATCACAGTATTATTTACTGCAAGAGTGGTAAATTTTGACGCCTGGAAATGAATTACTTATAGTTCGGAAAAAAGCAACAAAACCTGCTATTGTTTTCCGCACTCCGCACTCGCACAAATAAAACTAAGTTTAAAAACTGGTAACAAATATATTCATATTTGACGCAATTTGGACGACGGTCATCAATTTCCACGCACAAGCTTAAAACCCAAATCCCACAACACTTAATAATTGTGAAAAAGAGAAAAAAATGAGTGAATTAACTCGCGAAATACAACGTTTGCTACGTAATAAAGTCTTAGTAATTTTATTAAATAAGTTGAAGGGACAAAAACATCTAAATTTTGAAGACACTGCCTCAGTTTACATATTCCCGTACTTAACTCTAAGTGCATTTCAGTACTGGGCAAGTGTAAAAGCAATTCCTCATCAATACTCAATTATAGACTGATTCTTGTCACTTTTTGACCTGCCAGACTTGCGTTCATCCTGGTTTTACAATGGCCAGACTTAAGCCAATTCTGCCAGACTGGGGCCAATTCTGATTTTACAATGGCCAGACTTGTGTCAATTCAGATTTTTTAATTGCCAGACTTGGTCCCATTCCGATTTTACAATAACCAGACTTGCTCCAATTCTGATTTTTTACTTACCAGACTGGCACCAATTTTTTTTCACAAAAAACTTCAAAAGTAGCCGGGAAGCGCCAAAAATAGGCAAAAAACGTCAAAAATTGCCGAAAAAATTGTCAAGAATAGCAGGGGAAACATCAAATATAGCCAAAAAAATAACGATGAAAATAGCCGAAAAAAAAACGAAAAAAAAGGCGGGTAATCGTCAAAAATAGCCAAAAAAACGACAAAAAAGCCAGGGAAACGCAAAAACAACCGAAAAAAACGACAAAAATAGCCGGGGAAACGCCAAAAATAGCCAAAAAAATGTCAAAAATAGCCAGAAAAAACGTCGGGAAATGCCGGAGAAACGACGAAAATAGCAAAAAAAACATCAAATTTGCCAGGTTTAACATAGGTACCCTCAAGGTGCTTCCTTTTTTAAGGATTTTTGCCCCCTAGTCACGTTGTCCAAAATTTGCAAAATCTGAAAAAATCATGAAATGTCGATTATCGGCCAAAATTCGGCTTAAAACAGATCAGAAACGACTGAAAAACGGGTGAAAACAGTCCATAACTACCTGAAATGGCCCATTGGACCTCCCGGAGATCCTTTAGTAGTGTCTGGTACCATTTTGTACCAGTCTTGTACCGATTTTTTGGACATCGGTAAAGTGGATAAACATAAACATGGAAACCGTGGCACGTTATAAAATTTTGCGGAATTCAAAACTTTCACATGAATTTTTTTTGAAAAGTTAATGTACACTTGTGAATCACTTTCTAAGAGTATTTCAAGTCCGATATGACTAAAACAATTGATTTTGTACTGATTCAGTTTTGATTTTTGCAGAAAGAATTTCATTTATACTGTTCCAGTACTGAAACACACTTGGAGTTAGGTACGGGTTTATACTTCAATAGTAAAAATCAAATATGAACCAGCGCCCAATTAAACTATAATAGCAAATGTTAATTTTTCAGAGAAGCACTATTTTCAATATTGGCTAGCATGCGGTCGGTGATCGAGAAATAAATAACTGGAAAGAAACTCAGGATTTAATAACAAAGGAAGCTTAGAAAAGATCAGTTGATGTTAAATTAAGTATAACCGATGCAAAGATTTTGCATTTGGTTTCTTAGCGTTTTAGTTGTCAAATGTCTCTGGATCATTTTTAATGACAGAAACACTGAAATTTTTAAGAAACAAAAATGAATTTAGTTAGCTTTAAAAATTTTGACAAATCTTCCTTATAGGAGGCGAGGCATTTGCAAAAAATTTGAATAGCTTTTCAATGGGTTTTAAATATACTGTGTAAAAGTATTAATCGCTGACTCAGTTACCAGTAGCTTGTGAATTTTGTAACAAAAGAGAGCAAAACAAATGGAAATTTGCAATTTTGTTGATGTTGTCGATGACATTCTTTTTTGGAACACTTCGAATTTTTGCTGTTGTTTGTTTACGCTTTTCTGCTTTGCTTCTCGACATAATGAATATCTGCTACCTCAGAGTTTGATTGAATGAAAAATTGTGTTTTAGTTTTTGAATAAGATGAAGATAAATGTCTCTTCAAAAAAATATAAAGACCTACTTGGTTGCATCTGGTTGTTGTCGGTTTCATTAATTAACGCTTTTGCTGATAATTGCTGGTTTTGATGCCCTTTTTTGCAAAATATCTTAGTTTTAATTGTGTTATACGTTTTTGCCTTTTTTTCAAAATCGGAGATGAAAGGACTTACGTCAATCAGAAACAACTTTTATTTTAGGCCTGGCAGTACTTTTCAGCCGTGCTCAATTTCAAGATGTTTTAATCGATTTCTAGTTTAGTAAGAACTTGTTATAATCATAGTAATTAAACGCATTTATAGCGAAAAATTGAAAAATTTTTTGGCTTGTTTTTTTCAGGTTCCGATATCGCTTTTGACAACACTGATCAATTTCTACTGCTTGTGCGTTTTCCTTAACGACAAGGGAATGCGCAATTTGGATTTCGCGATGATATGTATGCAGACGATTGTTGATTTCCTCTTTTCTGGGATAATTGGTTCTTCCTACTATATTTTCAAACTGAGAGATAACTCCTGGCGCGCTTGCTCTGGCATGTTTCTTGAAGCTTTGGAGGAATTCAGTTTGGACCTTGACTTGAAAGACCCAGTAAGTTGGGAACAATTGAAATATTAATATACTATTTCTTTCATTTCTTTTATGTAAACAAACAATTTAATTTGATAACAATTGTTATCAAATGAGAGTAATCATTGACGTGGATCTGCAACGGTTCTAGGCTGACAATCAGAGGCAAAAGATGGACCATGTTTAATACCATCGAAACATTTCAGCTGCACGTATTCAGCTCCAAGTTTTTTAAAATTAATTGAGGTCCTTTTTTGAAATCTAAATATATCAGCCAAATTTTATAATTGCCAGAAGTTTTTGATAACAAAAATTTTGAGAATAAAACTTTATTGTATCTTTACATATAGTTCTCTTGGTACTTGTCAAAGTGGATAATTCAGCCGAAATGTTTCTTTTAATTGATTTTACCACTTAATTTGCAGTTGATCCAATTTCTCCAGGTAAAAGCTATTTTGAATAAAAATAAGTGTTTGTTTTTTGTTTGCGAAAAACCTGGGGTTGATTAGCGTTGAAGTTAGCTCTATTGACACTGTTTTCCAGATAAATTGTGGACACATATGCCTTATTGATGGTTTTGCAAGGATATAACTTGCTTAGTTTTGCGGACAAAACCTGTTAAAAGTTAACATAATTATTTTAAAGTTGATAAAGTAAATCATTATTGGTTGGATTTGGGTTGCAATGAATCATTTTTGGCTCAAAAAAATTTTCGGATCTTTTCCGTTTGTGCATGAAATTAGGAACAAGATAAGATAGCGCAAGTTTCAGAAAACCTTCCTTCAGAGAAAAACACAACTCAAAAATAAGTAAAAATGGAGGTGAACGCATAAACATTATGTCCAATGATCACCCCTTGACCATTTTGGTTAATCTTACGAAAATTGCGTATAATTATCCATTGATTTTAATTAATTTGTTTTTTACTTGCTTAACTCTCCGGAACTAATATTGCTGAGATCTACAGTCAGCTGTTGAGTCTTTTCAGCCTCAGCGAGTTTCTATAAAATGAGAACGTTTGGTTTTTTAACAAATTTTCCAGCCCCCAGCCGCACGTGCTACGCCCCAGCCGTACGTACTTTTTTGTATAGTAACGTGCTATATATAACAAAAAATATAATTTGTAACTGGGGGGCTTCAAAACACTGGGGGGGGGGGGGGCAAAACAGAATAACGAATAACTCCAATTTTTATCTGAAGTGGTTTTTGAGCTCAGCTCTGAGTGTGAACAAAGAGTAAATGATGTTTGTTGAACGTGGTTGAAAACAATTTTTGCAATAACTGAAATTTTGATTGCGTAACTGTATCTGAAGTAATTTTTGTGCCTGTTTTAGAGTCATACAAACATTGGCATAATTATTTAAGATAATTACCGTTGTTAAGCTCAAGTAGAAAGTAACCAAATTGCATAAGTAGAATAGGGAATTGTAGTATATATATATATATATATATATATATATATATATATATATATATATATATATATATATTATATAAGCCTAAATTTATTTAGTCAGAAAGTTGTTGGCGCTGAATATTGATGCTTTACACCTGAACGTGATTTTGCCGAAAGTCCTTGGAATGGGTAAGGTCAAACTATTAAGTTTTTTCAATATGGTTGCTGAAATTTGTTAGGGAAAATTTGATCAATTTTAAAGTAAATTTTACTTTTTTTTATTATCGGAAAAGTAAAAAATTCTGATAAACTCTCAATAGAAATTGGTTGATTTGTGCTCATCTACTGCAGCGTTCTTTTATCAAGATTAAAAATTATTTCTGCTCATTTCTCCAGAATCTCGGGCATGTGCACACAGTTCGGTGCGATCCCCATTGGGCCCTGTACTTCAAACCCGAGGATGATGATTTAGTCGAGATCTTGATATATACCGCATATGACCGAAGTTGTTCATAGAAGATTTTTTTCCATACCAAAATCCATTGGGCCAAAAACGATTTTTCCAGAGACTGAAATGGATAACAAATGAAGAATAACATATCAAAAATCTTCGGCAACGACTGAACCGATACGATGGCTGATGGCTTGATCAGTTTAATAAGCTGCTACATGTCATTGTTCACGAAAAACTAGTATGTTTTTCAGGGCTGTGGAAACAGTTTACAATTTAAAGAAATGAAGAAATATTGAAGATTTTTTGTTTTAAACGAAATGCTTCCGTTTGATTTTTAGATTTTAGTGGATAAATTTTGAAGCAGACCAATTTTTTTTCGCAACGACAAAATGAAAATATTTCATTTCCCACGGGTGAAAAAAGTCATCGTATTTTTCAACAATTTAAGGGGGTTAATTTTGTATTTTTTATTCAGCAAGATGAAAAACTTGATTTTAGATTTAAATATTGAAAGCTTCCCAACAATTCTTTTCGCTCTTGATTGATTTTTTACTTTTTCAGTGACCAAAAAAAAACAATTGGAGCTCCGTAAAGATGTTGAAAAAAAAACACGTACCTAAAAAATTGAACAGAAACTATTAAAATTTTTTTAAAAATATTTCTGAAAGCGTCAATTTTAGTCACATGAATAGTCCGCAAGCATTTTTGAAAAAAGTAATGAAAAAGCGATCTTGCACGAAAAGAAGCTAGAAACTTTTAGCAATTTTTACTGAAATCTGGCTAACGTCAGAAAACAATAAAATGTTGAGAAAAAGAACCAGCTATTTCTGTTGTCGACAAGGACAAAAAATCAGGACTAATGATCATAAAAAAAGTTTGTGGTCTGATAATCCTACTATCCACGGTTTAGAATACAAAGCTGGTATGTGACTTTTGAAAGATTAAGGAAACTGTTAAATTATCTGAAATCAGTGTGCAACAAACTCTATAGACAAAACTATTGCTATTTTAGTTCAAAATCCGCAAAAATTTCTTAACTTCTCTTACCGAGTTCTTAGGTCTTGACAGTGCAAAAATTGCAAGTGATGAGATAAATCGGTATTTGATGAGAAGTTTTAATATCAACGAGATTTTTTGTCATTTGTGTAACTATTGATTCTCGGTCACTTTGTTAATTATTGATTTCCTTAACTTGGTGATAACACCGCGGGAAGACAACGCATTTCTTTTTTTATGAAAGGTAATAGTTCCAACTCTACGCTCACCAAAAATTTTATTTGTTTGAATGTTTATTTTACACTAGACTTTTTCACATCAGTGAGAAGTCAAGTTACAGTGGTGATTTTCGTCACACTGAAATAGTAAAGGGAGTGGAAAATCGAGTAGGTTTGAGGCGTTTTTTTTTCAAAATACCTTTAAAGTGGAGTGAGAAGTTGGCATTTAAACAATTTGGCGGTTTTGGAGATGGATTTTTGTTTTTCAGGTGCGTCAATTTGACTGTATTTCGGAGTTTCCTCCCCTTCAGTGCTTTTAAGACGGTACATATTTGTTCTAATTGTGCCTGTTTGCCTTTGCTTGAATCCATTAGGTGGCAGCTACAGCATATGACACCGCCACTAATTCTTTTAATAAAATATTAGTGAATTTCAGATTTTGCCACTTTCTAAAAATTAGCTGATTTCTCATGACTTAGTATCATCAATGACAGGTCTCTTTTTGGATACTAGTGAGACGGAAAAGAACCTAATTAATGACTCGAGTTAATAGCTAGTAGTTTTCTTGACCTCGACACTACTTTTTCTCAAAAACTTTGAGTTTTTGAGTTCTGCAAGTATTCATTGTAATTTTGATGTCTTATCATTTAATCAGTTAATAATGGTGATATAGTTTTGATGCCGCTAATAGAGCTAAATTTATCGGTTTAAACATTTTTGTTCAAAGCCAGTGTTTTCTAGGACTTTGAAACTAAACACTTTCAAAAATAATTATCGAATTTTCTGAGATTTGCAACTTTTTTCAACTTTGTCATCACAACTCTTTTTCTCATTATTGACAATTCTCATTAGTTGCCAAACAGGCCTCAACCAAAGCAAGTTGTTTCATTTAATGGCTTTTGTTTTTTGAATTACATGCTTGTTCGTTTCTAGAAAACTCTTAGTGATTTATTAAGTTTTGCTAGTATTTGTTTTGCTTATTGCCGTGTTATTACTTAACCTCCTTGATGACACTTTTCAACGGTGATCATTCATGATTCAATAAATTGATGAAAATTTCCAGCGTCCGCAGCTGTTGCAGTCTATAACTTTTATACTAAATGTTTTGAAAAAAGTTATTCGTTTTTTATTGCAATTTTTGTATTTTTTCTCTTATCATTTAATATTATTAGCGAGAGGACTCATGGACATTTAATGACACGCTACTATTGGGATATAGAGAAATATATTTGGCAGTTTGAGTTCTTAGCAGTTGTTTTCGATGTTGGTCATGTATTTGCAAAAAATCAATGTTGAATTTTTAGTCTTGCTTGTTTTTGTTGTTCTGGTGTTATTTTATTTCTTATTCTCATCACTAAAAGCTCTCATTTGCCTTTTAAAGCGGAGCAACTCATTGTCAGGTCAGAATATAATGCAAGGCTTTGATATGTTTTTCAGGACTTGTCCTGCTTTTTTTTGGATACTGAGAAATAGTACCTTATATTGTTTGTTCACTCAATCCTAATAGTGAACTCGGGAATCTAGAAGTTTGCGCGTGGACCTTTATTCGTCCTTCCACATCTTATCAATTCATTCTGCTTCTAAAAAGCATATCGACACAAAGTTTCTCCCATTGTCACTTAAGAAAACGCTATTTGTCCTATGTTTAATGAATGCGATTTTGACTATCATGAAAATTAAAGAATTTCAAATTAAAACAGATTTTAAATCAAACCAAAACGTTTTTAAAAAGACCCTCTTTCCCAAGTGACTGAAATACAAAAAAATTGCGTTAAAAATCTCATATTTTACAAAGCATGCGCTGAAATGGAACTAGAAAAGGAAAAGATTTTATCGTCTGAAATAATTTTTATCGAGTGTTTTTGGTCTACAATCAAACTAATTACTGCTTATCAAAATTTTCTAAAACTAAAGATGACGATCATGAGTGTGACTCAAACATACTATTTACTTTTTGATGTTTGATCCAAAGTTGCAATTTTAGAAAAGATATGAAAATTGAAAAGACTGCTATAGTATAAAAGATCTCACTCTTATTGTTATCGCCCGTGTTGAGAGATAGCGAAAAAACCGACCCAAGAAGCGACCTCTTTCGGTGTTCTTTTTTCGATCTTGTCGGTTTTCCTCGGTGTATTAACTGTCGATTATTGTCGTCTTTGTCAATATCGTCGAAAGTTTATGTAAGAGTTGTCAATTATTGGCATTTTTGTCGGTTTAATATATAAAAAAATGTCAATTAATGTTGTTTGCGTCAATTTCCTTATTTTTTGTCATTTGGTCCTAATATAAGTAAGAATTCAATACTAGAGGACACACAAACTAGAACTGTTAAACGAATCAAATCACAGAAAGAAAGAAGAATGTTTTGTTGAAACTTTTGGAAAAAAAGAAAAAAAATGGAAGAAGAAGAAGAAGAAGAAGAAGAAGAAGAACAGATCTTTTGTTGCCTTAGATTGATCATTATGATTCCTATTCCTATTTTCCTATTGTGAGTTTTGCTTTTGTTTTTTGTATATTCAGGTTTTGAGACACTTTGTTTTTGCACAGGATAACACGAACCGACAAAAACACACAAAAACAGACGCCTCTTAATTTTTAACAATACAAAAACGGATTTTTATACAAAGTGTCTTCAAAAAAGTTAAGGAAGTGTCATTGCAATTTTCTCTTTTTGTCTTATCATTTAATATTCTTTATGAGAGGACTCATCGATATTTAATGACAGGCTGCAAATGAGAAATAGAAAAATATAGTTGCCAGTTTGAGTTCTTAGCAGTTGTTTTTTGATGTTGATCATGTCTATGAAAAAAAACAAAGTTGAATTTTTAGTCTTGCTTATTTTTGTTGTTCTTGTGTTGTTTTATTGCTTATTCTCATCACTAGCAGCTCTCATTTCCATTTTAAAGCGGAGTAAATGTTTGTCAGGTCATAATTTAATACAATTCTTTGAATTGTTTTTCAGGACTTGTCCTGCTATGTTTTTTTTTGTTACTGAGCATTGCTAACTTTGATGGTTTGTTCACTCAATCCTAGAAGTGCACTCGGGAATATTGAAGTTTCCGTGTGGACCTTTATTCCTCTTCCACATCTTAACATTTTACAGTGCTTCTAAATAGCATATCGACACAAACTTCTCCCGTTGTCACTTAAAAAACGCTATTTTCCCTATGTTCAATGAATGCGACTATCATGAGAATAATGAGTTTTTAATAAAAACAGATTTTAAATCACACCAAACATTTTCAAGAAGACCTTTTCTTTTTCCCAAGTTTCTTATATCCACAAAAAATGCTTTCACAGTTTCATATTTTACGCAGCATGCACAGCAATTGCACTAGAAATGAAAAAAAAATTACCGTCTGATATACTTTTTTCGAGTATTTTTGGTCTACAAACAAACTAATTACTGCTTATCAAAATTTTCTAAAACTAAAGATGACGATCATGAATGTGACTAAAACATACTGTTTACTTTTTGATATTTGATCCAAAGTTGCAGTTATCAGAAAAAATATGGTGAAAACTGAAAGGACTACTAGTATATAAGATCTCACGCTTATTGTTATCGCCCGTGTTGAGAGATAGCGACAAACCCGACCCAAGACGCGATATCTTTCGGCGTTCTTTTTTTCGATCTCGCTGGTTTTCATCAATGTATTAACTGTCTATTATTGTCTTCTGTGTAGTTATCGTCGAATATTTATGTATGCCAATAATTGTCTTTTTTGTCGGTTTTATATGTAAAAATGTCGAAAATTGTCGTTTGCGTCGAATATCTTTTTTTTGTCCTTTTGTGCTAATTTAATTAAGAAGTTAACAGTAGAGGACACACAAACCGGAACTGTCAAAAGGAGCATATCACAGAAAGAAAGAAGAATTGTTTGTTAAATTTTTTCAAAAAAGAAAATGCAAGAAGAACAAGAAGAAGAAGAAGAAGAAGAAGAAGAAGAAGAAGAAGAAGAAGAAGAAGAAGAAGAAGAAGAAGAAGAAGAAGAACAGCTCTCTTGTTGCATTCGATTGATCATTATCATGCCTGTTTTTACTATTATGACTTTTTCTTTTGTTTTTTGAATACTCAAGTTTTGAGATAATTTTTTTTTTGTATCGGAAAAGGCGAACCGACAAAAACACAAAAAAACTAACTATTGCTTTTAATTTTGAAAAAAAAACAAAAACGAGCGAAAACGGCGCCTCTTACGTTTTGAAACAGACGAGAACAGAAGATTCTTACGTTAAAAGACCGCCGAAAACCGATCGCAACAACTACACAAACGTAAGGGCTTAAATCGCTTTTTGTTGAATTGAAACCTACAAAAACCGACGATTATCTTATGTTTGAATCCGAGATTTTCTCCTCAGGGGCGGTCTTTATCTTGTAGTAGAGACATACCTAAATCTATTTTCATTAATTGCTTCATTCCGAACTTCTGAATTCTCTGTGTGTGTAATGAACTAGAACGATTTTTTAGATAACGTTTGCTTATTGTCTATAGTTTATGAAGTCTGATATTGGAATTGAACTGCTTTTTAAAGAGTTTTCCTATATGTAAAATAAAGTTTCCTATATGCTTCTTATATGTAAAAAGGAAAATAGAAGAATCTTACGGATTAATTTCATTTTTTCATGATATGCTCCCGGACCCGAGTGTCAGAGAATATCATTACTGAATCAGTATATTCTAATATTAAATCGAGGATTCAGTACTGAATCAGAGTAACCTATGGGTACTTTGTTAGCCAAGTATGTACAGTATAAATGGAGAAAGCATTTTTTTTCTGAAAGTAGGATGAACATGATGATTTGTTTTCAGAAAAAATGAAATTTTCGAATGGATCTCAAAAATTTTGGTTGAGCATGAAGATGCTATTTTAAATTCAAGCAGATTGATTTAAACCATCACACTCAAGGAACGCTAACTGGTGGGGGGCAGTATATTTGGTTCCACTCAAGGAATCTATTGGTATTACTGAGCTCACTCTTGGGGGGGGGGTCCAGTAAAGTAAAACAGGAACGCTGGGGGACGCTGGAAGTAAGCGTTCAGCAAAGTAAATAAAAAATGCCAGTTAAGGGATAAAAATGACAGTGTAAATAAAAAATGCCAGTTAAGGGATAAAAATGACAGTAAAGCCCCCCCCCCCTGTTAGCGTTCGTCCAGCTGTCGGGTGACTTGGACACATTTGCAGCAGAACATCTGCACGTTGTCATGAACCGACTGAAATAGTTGCTTAGACAACTCCACGAGTCCGATCAACATAAGTGTCATATATTTATTGTAATTATTTAAAAATTTTCAGATAATCTGTTCCATTATGGTTCGAAGAGCATCGGTTGTTTCATAAGATGTGCCTGCGACTCTAGCTTATCATCGAGTTTGGTTCAGGACGAATATGAGAGTCAGTTAGAGGGACTTTAAGATGAAGGCACCAACATTGTTAGTTTTTCATTTATATTTATTAGTAGTAGTAGTAGTTGTAGTAGTAGTAGTAGTAGTAGTAGTAGTAGTAGTAATAGTAGAAGTAGTAGTAGTAGTAGTAGTAGTAGTAGTAGTAGTAGTAGTAGTAGTAGTAGTAGTAGTAGTAGTAGTAGTAGTAGTAGTAGTAGTAGTAGTAGTAGTAGTAGTAGTAGTAGTAGTAGTAGTAGTAGTAGTAGTAGTAGTAGTAGTAGTAGTAGTAGTAGTAGTAGTAGTAGTAGTAGTAGTAGTAGTAGTAGTAGTAGTAGTAGTAGTAGTAGTAGTAGTAGTGGAGGCCAACGTCAGAACGATGTAAGAACGGTATCACATTTCTGACTTGGCTACCCCTCAGCTAGTTACATCGTTCTGACGACATATTTCTGACGAAATTGTCCCTTACATCGTTCTGACCTCCGAAGTCAGAAACATGATGCGACATATTTCTCACTTTGAACAAAATCACATTTCTACTACCATGACCAAAACCAAAAAATGATTGCATTTAGGTGTTCTTGCAACAAAAATGATCAAAAGCTGTTCTTTTATTAACAAAATGAAATTTCAATATTACAGAAAATAGGAACAATGTGTACAAAACAAATATCAACAGTTCCTTCGACGAAGACAATAACTAGCCTACACATCTTTTAGTGCTCATTTTTCCCTAGTGCCACTCTAGGATTAAGCTCACAATAAAATTTTTGTCACCTAGGAAAGATCAATCAAATTAATATATTTGTTTTCTATTATTTTTTTTCAACCAAATATGCTAACAATTATGTCTAAGAATTAATTTTTATTTTCTTTTTTTCTGAGACTCTCTATATACAGGGTATACCCCCTACCGAGTTTGGTTTGATTTGGACAACTCCCTGACCCGATAAAATTTCTATATTTTTGAAAATAGAATAAGCGAATAGTAAGCGAAAAAGTTGATATTTTTATTTGAAAAACTAACTTTTTTTTGTATGAACCTTAGCCCGGCCATACTTTTTGTTTTACAACCTACATAATACTGGTAGTCTGGGATATCAGTTTGGTTCGCTTTAAACAATTCTATGATCCGATAGAAGTCGATTGTTTATCGAAAATTCAATAGGCGAAAAAGTGGATTTTTCCGTCTAAAATACTAACTTTTGAGTATGAACGTTATGCCGACTATTCTTTTTGTATTACAACCTAAATAACACTGGTAGTCTGGGGTGTCAGTTTCTTTCGCTTCAAACAACTGTATGATCCTATTTGTGAACATTCAGTCGGCGATATTTCCAAGTCGAAATGTCACAGTGACTTCATTTTCGTGACTCTTGATGATGGTTTCGACTGGACTCTGGCCTGCCAATCCAATAACACCCTCGGCCGCACAACAACTACGTCCCCACCATGAGGTACACAAAAACCCAGCGGGGGAACCGACTAACCGGTGTCTCAACGGGGCAGGGGGTGTGCACCTCATGGTGGCCCGAGGCCCTCACCTTAGAATAACAGTATTATACAAATATGAACAAATATAATTTTACAAAGTGATTTACCATGTTGGGACACGTGCTCTGTAACTGGTAACCAATATTTGTAATTAAATTCCAAGATTATCTTTTTTTACCAAGTCGAAACACGAAACACGCCGGACACCAAAATGTCAAAATTGCGGGATGCGTCCTGGCCAATTTCTCAAAAACGGCTGAAAGAAACAAAACGCCATTCACAGGGATTCAAGTACTGCTCAAGCTGAGTTCAAATCAACAAACAGATCGAAAATTGGTTCACTCAACGAGGAGATATTTCAACATAAAGGTACCGTACGAAATAACCAAAATGACCCATTTCGGGTCCTGTACTATAACCATAACCACTCATTATAACCACTGATTATAACCACAAATATATATATATATATATATATATATATATGTATATGTTTATATACATATATATATAAATGTATATATATATATATATATATATATATATATATATATATATTTATATATATATATATATATTAATATATGTATATATATAAATACATATATATATATATGTATATATATAAATATTTATATATATATATATATATATATATATATATATATAAATGGATATATATGTATATATATATATATATATATATATATATATATATATATATATATGGGGAGACTCCCCATTAACTCAGGAATCTAGAACACACAAATCTGCCTTCTGATTCCACGCATAACAAGTTTAACATCGTATTCAAGGTAGTGTTTCTCCCCACTGAGGTCAACTTCCCTAGCCAATTTCTCACAAACGGCTGCACAAAAATGTTCTTAGTACAGCTTGAAGCACTGCATGAGATACGCATCATATTAAAAATGGACCCAATCGGTGCATTCTTCGAGGAGTTATAGCAAAAAATAGCTACCATACCAAATGACCTTGGGATACACCACATTCAGAGCTGAAATTGAACATCTAAACCTGAGAAAACGCTATATGAAGTTTAATATATTAAATGTATTAAGTATAATATTCGGAATCTACGTTAGACGAGCTGTTCAAAAAACCAAGTTTGCCTCCCGAAGTGACAAAATTCAAAGCTTCAAAGTGGTAGTGTAATGGTTTCAACGCCTTCTGGGGCTAAAACCGAGGGCAACTTTACTGGTCAATTTCTCTAAAACGGCGGAAAAAAAACAAACTTCTTTGATACATATTGTAGCACTGTTTGTAATACGCATCATATTAAAAAATGAGCACAATCGGTCCACTCTAGAAGAAGTTATAGCAAAAATTAGGTACCCTATCAAATGACCAAAAAAGCGAGGTGACCTGACCTGCTAACCAAATTTGATTGTCTCAATTCCGTAAAATGCTATGGAAAATATATATGGGGATACTCCCCACTAACTGAGATTTCTAAAACACCAATATTTCTTGGGTAAATCAGCTGCTTTGTTGTAACGAAAATTGGGTCACCCAGAATAGCCCGAAAATTCGACATTTTTCAAATTTGAACATTATTAACTTTTTGATTACGCCCAATTGAGAAACCAACCAAACACTGCGAGCAAGATTTGTTCCGTTCCAATAAAATGCGACCATTTCCGTTTAACTTGGTCCAGTAATTTAGGAGATAATTACAAAATACTGTTTTGTACCCCATTTTTGGGCTAAAAGCGAAGCCCAAAATCTCCGGAACTGACTTAAAACCAACGTGAAACAGAGTTGCCGGCGTATTTGTGGGTTTGATTCTGGTCCACTTCGACGGTCTGGTTAACTGAAAACCTTCATGTGGAGGTTGGAAAAATTGCCCACCACACCATGAAGGTTATGATGTTCTGTGTGTTTTGACATAAAACAACATCCACAGAAATTTGATGAAATCGTGAAAAAAAATTGTTGAGTTAACCCCATTAATTGATACAAATAGCTTCAAGAACTTAAATACTGTCCATAAAACACAAAAAGCACGTCTGAAAGCTTGTTCAATTGCAAAAAAAAATCATTCATTTTGTCAAATGACCTATTTTGACTACCAAGTTTCGTATTTCGCTAAAATACACCATCAAAACGTGTAAAAAAATGGTACATAAAAAATGTATATAGTGATCCTCCCATTAACTATGTAAAACAAAACACTATAATGTTTAATCTTGACACAAAAAATTTCAACTTTATGTCACCGCTCAAGTAGCCAAACATGGGCGAAATTCGAGGTTCGGCGCATACAGAGTTGAGTGGGTCCAAAAATGACCCACTCAACTCCGTAAAATTGTTCTACAAATTTATATGGAGATCCTTCCCACTATCAGGGGATTCCAAGGAACTAATATATGTAAATTTTTCTGGTTTTCTGGGGTACCCGTATTTGGAGGACACCAAAATCACCTAATTGGTAACTTTCTAAAATTTGAAAAACTTTTTTTAAAAAGTGTATAACTTTTTCATTACGACGAATTAGGACAGCAACTATACAGCAAAAACAAGAAAATTACAACATCAGAAGAATGAACCTCCGCCTGAAAAATTTGATATAGTACTTTGGAAGATATCAGCAAATTACTGAACTGCACCCTTTTTTTTGAGCTAGAAGCAGAGCCCCAGATCTGCAGAAATCAAGCATAGCTGAGTAGAACAGTCACGCTAACGTGTTTGTGGGAGTATCTTAGGTCCACCCACTAATTATTTGGCACGGCAAGCCTTAATATTTTCCATAAGTTTTTTCAATAAGTTCCCGCCTCGCCATGGAGGCTAAGATGTTTTGAGTGGTTTGACAAAAAAACACACACACAGAAATTTGTTGAAACTGTCAAAAATGAAAAACTGTTGAATTAACTATAACCGTCAGTAAAACTGGCTTCACTGACAAAAATATGATGTAGAAAATGGAAATTAAATAGGGAGAAGGACGTATAATTGAAATTTTAACACTCCATCTAAAAAAAAGACGGATAACTTTGACTTGCTTCAAAATAACATGCTGAAAAGCAATTGCAGATTAACTAAGGTTAAAGGAGAGCTCGGTCAATACTGAATGCATGGTTGATCACAAAAAAATTCAGGCCAAATTGACGAAAAAATAGCAACTTTTGAAAATTGGCATTGCTTTTGTTATTTCGTCAAAGATAATCCTTTTAAAATTCGCGGAAGACTGAGTGATTAATCATTTGAAAAGAGGTTTTTCAGACGATTCAATTGACTAAAAATATAAAATTTTATATGCCATTTTTTTGCTGCGACGTCATTTAATATCAGTTCGTTTTCAAAAACAGACTGCTGGTTCAAAATCTGCAACAAGGAGATACTACAAAAATCTCTGATGTTGCAAAATTTACAAAGTCTTTATCAAAAAAAAAACTTGGATTATTTACAAACAATGATAACAATTTAGTGATCCTGGCCTTGCGTTGAATGTTGGTGAAACCGTCAACCAGTAAGAGAGATACACTACTAGCAAAAAAACAAACAATTTATTCAACGCAAATCTTTCAACAATTTTAGTTATTGAGTGAGTGTATTGAAATATTCTCTCTATGCTGTATACTTGCAGTTATATTGAAATGATTGATTGATCACAATAGTTGATTGATCACAATGGTTTCTACAAACCACCTTCATGAATTAAAAACTGAAGCAGGTAACCCAAGTATCTAGTTCGGTTTGTAGAAACAGTAATTTTTTTTCAAACTACTTGTTTCCTTAATGCATGTAAGCTTCACCAAACAACCAATCTACTCATATTGGTACCTGATCCCATTCACTTAAATGACATTAGATCTTTTCTTCAACAGAATGCCAAAAAAAGTCATGAAATCCTAGTCATAGACTTTACTCGATACATAGTTATGACCTCACGTTAATTTTTCTTCAACCTTGATTTCCTACAATTTTTTGGCGCAATACGGTAGTCAAAATGCTTCATGCTTTTATTTTTAAACCCTTTTTCTCAAATCATGGTCCTGGAAAGCTTTGCAGCGACTGGCTTGGAAAAAAAACCACTGAGGAAGGAGAAAAAAGGTTTCAAAAACTTAACCTCATTTCTTGAAAGAACGAAAATTGTAACGTTGTTGACATATCCCGCCTCTGTTAGCTCGGCTTAAATTCCAGACAACAGATACGTCAAGTGCCGATAATAATGTCTTTGAAGCAAAATGGCAAAAAAAAACAAAAACTGCAAATTATTTTAAAAAAAAAAGGATTTTTTTTTGCTTGAATTTCCACGACTCTTCGTGCCGTGTGAACCTTTTCCTAATCTCCTGCTCACATTTGACTACTCTAGAGTAGAATGATGAGTTTAATTTAAAAACAACACCTGTAAACGATCTTTTTTGCTCTCTCAATGAGTAGCCCAGTACATCGTTCTGACGAAAGTGCTTTTTTAAGCGAAATAAAAATCAAACTATCCTGTTTTATTCAAAATGAATACCGGAGCGAAAAAGACGGAGCAAATAGCTTTTTCCCAGCTGAAAACAATTTTTTCAACATTTTTGATTCAATTTTTTGGTTTTTCAGATTTTTGGAAAAGTCCGGTACATCTTTCCTGCTGATGCAGGGGCTCTTAAATTGCTTAAATTTTCAGCTATAGTCAAAATGATTTTCAACACAAAACGATCCTTTCAGTCTAAAGCAGTTTTAAAAACAAGTTAATTCCCCAGAGGAAAATATTCTAGCACCATTATTTGCAATTTTATTGAAATTTTAAGTTTAGTAAGGAAATGGCACAAAACTGGCTTTCTAGTCAATTTTTTTCAATTTGCGTCGTATGTGCATTTTAACTAAAATTTGTCAACGTGATCCCAAAAACAATGAACCAATTGATCTCCCAGGAGGTGATCCGGGCTATAAAAAAAGCTTTTAAACAAAAAAGTGACTTTTCTTCTAAAAGTGTAAGAAAATTTAAAACTCTTGTTGCTCAAAAACAGAAAGTAAAATTTTGTGAAATTTTGTTTTTTTAGCCGCTACGCAAATCCTAAAGGTTCCCAAAACCAATTTTCTGACTAGTAGTAGAAGTAGTGGTTATTCCTTAATCGTACAACTTTTGGGCTTCAATTTGTTGTAATTACAGAAATAGCAATTATAACTGAATAGGTTCTTAATTATGACTGGATTGTAACCTAATATAACCTATTAACCGATTATAACCTATTTACTGGATAGATTCTTAAGATATAACTGCATAGATTCTTAATGTACTTATTCTCTTTGGATAACTGGATAGGTCACAGTTTTTGAACATCTGTCGACTCGTCAATTTGAATATTGTCAAAACTTGAACAGAAATGTCGATCATTAATAGCCGCCGTCAGCCTCCCAAACGGCTATTTTTTAGGAGCTCTCCTTTTCTACAATTGATTTTTCAATTAGTTGCGAACACTTAATTTACCTTTCAATTAAAGGGGTGGGGCCACGACAGTTTTCTGATTTAGTCCACTTTATGTAAATTGAGAGCATTTGGAACTAATTCCTTTTACTCTTTTAAAAAGTGTGATTATAACGTTTTTTTCTGCTTAGGTTTATGTATTTGTTTTTGTTGAGTCAATTTCTTGTTGCACTTTCGATTCCGTTTTCAGTGCCCTGTTTGTTTGCATCATTTGGATGACTGACGAATCACGCAGATGTTGATTAGCATTCTGGAAACGTCTGTCCAAGTTCTTCAGCCGTTTCAGTACAACGTGTACATGTTCTAGTTGAAGCGTGTCCGCTTCAGTTGACGACTGAAGCGGGTCAGGTAACAGGTATGAACTCAGTGCAATTTCAGAATGCCGATTTCCAGTACTTCCAGTGGGGGATTATTCCTTTCAGGTCAGAGAATTACGAATGGCCTTATTTACATAGATGTAGATTTAGCCGTGCACGGCATAGATTTAAAGAGCATGTATATAGATATAATACTTGAGGTGAAATTATTTTTACTTTTTAAAAAAGGGGAAAAATATGTGTTTTGTGATGAAATAAATTCATGAATAATGGATGTAGTAATGGATGAAACAAGTAGTAATGGATGAAACAAGGGTACAGATTAGACGAACGATTTGGCCCATTTGCCTATACGCGGAAAGCTTGTAGGTAAATGGGACATGTCGGGTGGCTGTTCGGTAGCCTTGTTTTGTCCACTACTGTAAGAAACATATTGGAAACCTTATTTTGCATAGAGAAAACCTCTTTAAAAAGCAGTTCAACTCCAATGTCACACTTCATAAAATATAGACAATACGAATAAAAGTTATTCGGAATAGAGCAATTAATAAAAATAGATCTAAGTCTGTCTCTACTACAAAATAAAGACAGCCCATGATGAGAAAATCGTCGGGTTCGAACAGAGGATAATCGTCGGTTTCTGTAGGTTTCAATTCACCGAAACCCATTAAAGCCGTTACGTTCGTGTCGTCGTTGTGATCGGTTTTCGGGGGTCTTTAAACGTAAGAATCTACTGTTTTCAGGGGTTATAAAACGTATGAAGCGTTGGATTTCCTCGGTTTAAAACGAAAGAAGCGTAAAGACTGCGCAAAATTGTTCTCATTGTGGTGGATATATCCGCGATGCTAACGCGCGCATGCGGTGATTAATATATTTTTTTTATTTTTTAAACAGGGGGGGGGGGGAATGTCTGTGTTTTGTGATGAATAAATTTGTGTGTGTGGTAGTGCATAAAACAAGGGTACCGATTAGACGCACAATTTGGTCCATTTGCCTATACGCGGAAAGCGTGTAGGAAAATGGGAATAGTCGGGTGGCTGGTCGGTACCCTTGTTTTATCCACTAATGCTTATATGTAAAATAAGAGAAGATAGAAGAATCTTGCTGATTAATTTCATATATTCGTGATTTGCTCCAACATTTTGCAAGATGAAAATGTCGGAGTAAATATTAAGTGCCGTTGCTCACCGGCTGAACAAAATTCTTCAATATTAAGCGAATTGAAGGGAAAACAAACAATTTTTTTGTTCTTAATCGAAGCTTCTAATTTCTAAGGAATTTATATAGAATCTAGATCACGACTAGGGTAGTTTATTTCTAAAACCTTTCTCTCGAGAGATTAGGAAGGTTATGGAAACATTCCCACTCTACTCCCAATGTTTCCTAATGCTGGGTTTGTGCTTCGAAAGATGGATTATGATTTGCAGACCACATGCTAAGAATCAGATTCTGACGACTTCAAACCGTTTGATTCTAAACGCAGTTATTGCCGGCTTGACAATTGCTGTATGGGGTTTTGTAGTAATTGACTATATTAATCACGTACTCGTAAAGGTGAGTCTTTTATTGAAAAGCTTTATAACCAATTTTGTTGCTGAAGTTATCTGCGGAGCAAAGAGTAATACAAAGATAT
Organism: Convolutriloba macropyga; assembly: GCF_964194025.1. Lineage (NCBI taxonomy): Eukaryota > Metazoa > Xenacoelomorpha > Acoela > Convolutidae > Convolutriloba > Convolutriloba macropyga. The sequence goes on from NC_134482.1 coordinate 10,388,555, forward strand.
GAAAAGCCAATTTTAGCGTCTTTTATTAAAACCAATGTATCTATCAGAAATTAGTTTTACAATAGAGGGTGTTTTGATTGCAGCCCGTAATTAGTTTGAAGTTTCAGTACCATATTTTTGCTACTATTTCATTACCAATTTCTAGTCAAAGAAATAAAAATGAATCTAATTGAACAACAGTTGGGTAGCAGTTTTCAACCGAGCAAACGTAAGAATTAGGACGGCAAAATCAAAAACAAAGACAACAACAGCAGAGTTTCGAACAACAAAAAGCAAGAAAGGTAACAACAAAGCTCAACAAAATCTAATAGCAAACATAGCAACCGGACTCCCGAAACGCTTCCGATCTTGAGAAGGAAAATTTGAGTCAACGCAAACCGGAAGCCAGAAACAAGCAGACAAAAATCAACAGAAAATGAGAGGCACTAGAAACGCAACAGTAACAGCCAACACAACATTCTGTTCATGCAATGACCAAAAACAAAAACAAATACTAGGCCAAAAACGGTATCGAATGTATGAACAGCATAGGAGGCACCGACTAAAAAATTAGGAAAATTCTGGAAGAGTACTTGAAGATCATTGAATTAATAAATAAGCATTACGACGCGGAGGTATACCCCAAAATTTCCGCCTTTGTAAAATTGGCTCAAAACAACATTCTATGCGTGCAATGATCAAAAACAAAAACAAATCTTAGGCCAAAAATGATATGAACAGCATAAAAGGCACCGACAAAGAAATTATAAAAACTCGCGAAGCGTACTTGAAGATCAATGAACCAATAAATAATGCAAGGTTTTTAATAAAACAAAAACAAAAGGAAGCCCAATTAAACGATTGACCAAACTAAAACACAAGTATGTCCTCTAAACGCATAAAAGTTTCATTACAGGAACAAGTTCAATTGCACTTTTGTTTGAGTTTTTCACTTATTGGACTGAACCAAATGGGTTTTTCCACTCAGAAACCGTTAAAACTCATCCCTTTATGTCAACTAATTTTTGACTTCGAAATTTTCATGCTCATGTTGATAAGGAATGTGCCCTGTCCATAAAAATATAGTTCGTTAATGACGCAAGTTTTTACCATAAAAATTTTTCGATGAACTATCTTTGAAAACTTTTGGAAAATTCGTTAATAATAATGATCGATTTGTGAATCAAATCCTTGAATTTCATTATGAAGATTCACTTGCGTCAATTTGAGGTCTTCTCGGCATCCTAACAGTTGCAGTATTGCTCAAGCTCTCTGTAATGCTGGCTCCTTCTGGCCTTTTTTCAGAGAGACCCCCATGGTTTTTTTGTCCAAGAATGGACGCTGCAATCTTCCTGGATGCATTGATGCATTTGCTCGCTTGGAATGTTTGCTGAGATTTTTTAAGTTATATTTAAATTTGAGCGCCTGGAATTCGTGTCCGGTTTTTTTGTTCGGCTGCACCTCATTGTCGATTAGGAGGTCTTGATGTTTTCGATCATTCACGTTGATCATTACTCCTCATTACTGAGCCTGTCAAAGTTTAAAAAGTTGGGTTTGTTTTGATTCCATGACATGTAGATTGATGATGGATCTGAGCTTCATATCCTTAAGAGAGTGATAAAATTGTAGCAGGTTGGATGACTCGTTTGTTTGGAAAATGAGCTTGTGTAGCTGATTGGGGACTCTATTTGTTTGAAAAAGGAGATTGTTTAGCTGGTTAGAGGACACTTTTTGTAGAGAAGGGCTTCAGTTGCTGATTGGAACACTGTTTTTATGGGGGCATTGTGTAGTTGATTAGAAAACTCTGTTTGTGGAGAGGGAGCTTCTGTAGCCAATTGCTGGATTCTGTTTGTTTGACGAAGATTGTGCCGCTGACTGGATGACTCTGTTTGTGGAGACGAAGGTTGTGTAGCTATGTTTTTCTTGGCGAGGTTTCTGTGGTTATTTTGTGTCAGTCCATAAACTGGGAGATGTTTGTGTAGGAGAAACTTTCAGCAAGTACTTCTGAGGATTACTTAGTATTGATGAGAACAGCTCAGTTCAAGCAACTGTTTTTTACCCTCGTTGTCATCCCTCGTTGTCATTTTGTTGAAATCTCATTTTGCCATAATTGTTTTTGCCTAACGCAACGGCATACCGTTACGTCGCTCAATATTGAGTTCACCATCAAGCAACAGATTTTTATAAACGCTAAAAAAAGGCTAGAATTTTGATTTAACACGTTTCCCCTCAACTTTTATATCAAAAAGGAAAATTCTTACGTAGAACACAACTAGCTTTCGAGTGAACAATCGCAAAACAAGGTACACAATTGAGAAATTAAAATACTATTGTTTGTGTTATAATTAGGTAAAAGGGAAAAACTAAAAAAAATCCAGAAAGGTAAAAATTGAGTTCTGGGTTGAGTTCAAAGTAAAAAAAAACAAATTTAGTGGAAGTGAAGAATCGGAAAATCTTAACTGGTGATGCCACTGAAAATTATATGCCTAATGCTAGGAACGGCTTATCAGAGAAACAACAAACACAAGCTACAAATAAAGGAAGGGAAGAACTACAAAAGAAGAAAAAGAATTTATGGTACGAAATTATTCAAGCATTAGATTAAAAGTAATTTCCGTTGCTCAGAACTCATAAAGGTGTTGATACTAAAACTTGGGATGTTTTTACAAAAAATTTCAAGAGATTTGAGAGATGGCAACTATAAAAACTCATACAACTATTAACTAACCTTAAGAAAAACTCAAATGGAAAAATAGAAGACTACTTAACAAGGGCTGATGACATACATTTCAACCTGACATTGGTCGACGAGGGGGTGAGCGAAAAAATGTTGATTTCCAAAATTTTTGAATGGACTATCTGAAGAATACGAGAGCTTCACTACACTCGTAAAGCTTAGTAAAGAAGAAAAAATTTTAGAGGAATTAAAGAGGGACCTTATCAACTTCGATATCGAGAAGTTGATTAGGTCCCGCTTTATCAACTTCTCGATAACGATTTGTGAATCAGAGATTTGTTTCACAAATCGATAAATCGTTAATAATGATGATCGATTTGTGAATCAAATCCTTGAATTTCATTATAAAATTTTGTTTGCGTCAATTTGCGGTCTTCTTGGCTTCCTAATAGTTGCAGTATTGCTCAAGCCCTCGGTAATGCTGGCTCATTCTGGCCTTATTGCAGAGACACCCCCAAGGTTTTTTGTCCACGAATGGACGCTGCAATCTTCCCTGATGCATTGATGCATTTGCTTGCGTGGATTGTGTGCTGAGGTTTTGTAAGTTAGATTTAATTTTGAACGCCTGGAATGCGTGCCAGGAACGCGGTTTTTTTTGTTCAGCTGAACCTCATTGTCTTTTAGTAGGTCTTCATGCTGTCGATCATTCGTGTTAATCAATACTCCTTATTACTGAACCTGTCAAAGACTAAAAATTACGTTTGTTTTTAAACCATGACATGTAATTTGACGATGGATCTAAACTTCGTGTCCTTAAGAGAGTGATAAAAATGCGAATGAAATGTGCCTCAAAACGTGTGACTCTAAATCGTATCTGCCCTCAAAAGTGTAGTTGATTTAATAGGCTAAACATTAGGTCTCTGACATTAAAAAATTAATAGTTGCCCAGTGCAAATATAAAGAATCACACTCTGCTCTTAAGTGTTCGTGTTATTTGCTCTAGCAGTCCTATGGCACTCATTGCGAATTGGTTGAAAAGATGCAACCGCTTCGGATACTCTTTTTATCTAGTGTTTACTGAGGCCTTTGCGCCTGCTTGAGTCTAACGATTTCTTTCATCTCTCTTAGCACTGTGTCACAGTTTTTTTAAGCCAGAATAAGGTTGTTGAATTGGAAAACATTTAATTTAAAAAGGTTCCGCGTGTCAGATGGGTTGACGTTTTGTGGTGGGACAATTGGTGTACGTAAACTGTTTGAAAGGACTGTTTTTCATAGTGCACTCTTTTTTGGAGAAAGAAACTTACAGAGTTTCAGACTATAGAGCTGATTTATCCAAACTGGTGCAGTTTGAAATGTGAGACGATAAGAAATTTCAAACGTTTGATATTAAGTGTTTCAATACGAAAATGTATGCTCACTTGAATCAACTTTGTTGTCAAGAACGCAATGTTAATTTCATGTGCCGTTAAAAATGATATTTTCCATATTGATTTCGTTTCATCATGTGACATGATAACAATTGAGTTAAACTTTTGATTGATTCCTGTTATAAGATGCTAGTAAAAATTACAGTTAAAAATAACGTTGAAAATCAAAGATGGTTGTATGAAAGGTAAAAAGGCGGTAATATAAATTCATCAAGATTTGAGACTATTGCCACTGTTTTCACCCATTAATTCTCATTGAATTATTTCATTACAAGATTTGTCTCTGCATTTTCATTTACCGATAGGTTATGGACCCACAGCTTTCCTAAGATAAGGAAATTAGCACATCCTAGAAAAGACACTATGCTGCTTTGTCTAAGCGCTGCATTAGAGGATTGCTAAAATCAATTGGAAATTATACGAGAGGACTACGAGAGACAAGACAAGAAAACGAATGGGACTAAAGCTCTAACTGCGTTGGAGACTCTGTCTTTGAAAAAGAACCTTTTGGCAGGTTGAAGGACTCTTTTGTTTAGAAAACGAGCTTGTGTAGCTGATTGGCGACTCTATTTGTGTGGAAAAGGAGATTGTGTAGCTGGGTAGAGGACTACTTGTAGAGAGGGAGCTTGTAGAGAGGGAGCTTCAGTAGCTGATTGGTGGATTCTGTTTGTGTGACGAAGCTTGTGTAACTGACTGGGTGACTCTGTTTGTGGAGACGGAGGTTGTGTAGTTGTTTCTGGTTTTGTTTGGGGAGGTTTCGGTTGTTTTTTTTTGCGTCTGTCCATAAACTGCGAGATGTTTGTGCAGGAGAAATTTCAACAAGGATTTTTCCTGATTGCTGATAAAAACTCATTTTGATCCACTGTTTTTTACCCTCATTGTCCTCTCCTAACTGTGCTCATCGTTGTATTTTGCTACATTCTCATTGTGCTAAAAGCATTTTTTGGCTAACACAGCGGCATAACGTTACGTCGCTTATTAATGAGGTCACCATCAAGCAACAGATTTTTATAAACGATATAAAACGGCTGGGAAATTCGCTTTAAGTCCGGACACGTTTCCCATCAACATATATCAAAAAGGAAAATTCTTACGTGGAACATTACTAGCTTTCGAGTGAACCATAGCAAAACCAGGTACCTAGTCTGGAAAATAAAATACTTTTGTTTGGGTTTATAATTAGGTAAGAGGAAGAACCAAAAAAAATAAAGCAAACAAAAATGTAAAAATTGAGTTCTGGGATGAGTTCAAAGTCGAAAGACAATTTAAGTGGACGTGAAGATTAAGAAAAATCTCAACTGGTGATGCCACTGAAGATAATATGCCTAATGATAGGAATGTCAATAAGAGGAACAACAAAGACGAGCTTTAAATAATGGAAGGGAAGATCTACAAGAGAAAAATCTACAAGAAAAACAGCAAACACTAGGGGATAAAGACTTTATGGTACGAACTTGTTCGAGCATTAGATAAAAAGTCAAATTTGTTGCTCAGGCTCCATAAAAGTAATGGTACTAAAACTTGGGAAATTATTTACAAAGGGTTTAACAGATTGTGAGAGGCGGCAACAATAAAAAACTCTTATCCGAACTAACTAGCCTTAAGAAGAACTCAAATGGAAACATGGAAGACTTCTTAACAAAAGCAGATGACATGCATTTCAACCTGACATTGTGAACAAAGGCGTGAGCAAAAAATTGTTGATTTTAAAATTTTTGAGAAGACTAAATAAAGAATACGATGGCTTCAGTACACTAGTGAAATTTAGTAAAGAAGAGAAAATGATGGAGGATATAAAGCAGGACCTCAACTTTGAGATCGAGAACGTTAAAAAAATGAGTGTATATTCTACAATAAAGAATGAAACTGCTTTAATTGTCAAAAAATTCCAAGATGGCTAGGATCGTGGACTTAAGGAAACAAACACAGTACAAACAAGGGGGCAACTAATAAAGTGTTTTTGCTTGGTATTTTGGGGTTTTTCCTATTATAGACCCCCCTAAAATTAAAGCCCCCATTTATGGTTTAAATGCCATGTTTGGGGGGTGGGGCTATAGGTTATCTGATCACTAAAATGGGGGGGGGGGGTTAAAATGGGAACAACCCAAATTTTGTAAGAAGAAAAAATCAGAGAAAAGTTTGTCAGCAGTAGCAGACTAATTAGTCAAAACAAACAATCGAGGTTTCAGAGCTCAGATGAAAACCCAAATGATGAGTACGAAGAGTAGTTTTCATTCTTAAAAACCACAAGTACTATTTCTACCTGTGAACTAGTGTTAAACTGTGGGGCAACCAGTCAAATGATTATGAACGAAAATTTAATTAATGAAATTGACAAAAAATATACAAGGACAAATACTAACGCGAGTGTTAGCAAAAGTTCAGTTGAACGACGGAGATCATTGAAAAAAAACACGGCTAAAAGACGACTAAAAAATGTGTGAGAGGAAAACAACTTCAAATGCGCTACGTGTACTGGCGTATTCTGAATTCTTTGTCTCAGTGTTTGAACTTAGAGCGGCTAATGATGAGGTTTTGTTTGGTAGGGACTTTCAAATAAAAGCTAGAAACGGAACATTTTCCCCGTTTTAGGATCATGACAGTTTTTCCATTTGATAAGCAGTGATTTCAACAGGTTCGAAAAAGTGTTAGCTAGTGGAGACCAGCTAAGTTTATGATACAAAAGTCTAGGAAATAATAATAATGAAGATCTTTCAAAATTAAAGGATCATGCCATAGGAATTAAAATAAATAAACATGACGTAGGGAAGAGTGAGACATGTCAAATGAATAAATCATGTTAGATTCTGGTTCCGAAAGATTCAGGGAGGAGGGCCCAGGATGTCTCAGATGTAGACCAATCTGATATAATAGGGACTCCTAGCCCGAATCTCTATCTGGCCACCGATATGCAATCGGCTTCTTGAACAATTTTAGTTTGAAAAGAAAGTGTACTTCTTAAAGACAAGGGATAAAGCAACAAAAACAATTTGTTAATTGTTTGCAGATATAGAAAAGCCAAAAACTTTGTGTGCGATGGCGCAGGCGAACTGAATCGGAACGATATCAAACAATGATGTATAAAGCAAGACGTAAGACCTTATGCAACTCAACAAAATTTGAACGTAATCGGGGAACAATGACAACATGTGCGAGATGCCTAATTGAGCAAGGAAGACTTGATAAGACATACTGGCCTTATGCAAAAACATGTCAACTAAAATTAATTATTTTTGTTAACGGGTCGGGGATCAAAAGAGCACCTTTCGAAGCAATGAATGTACAAAAATCATTTTCAGAATCACTGAAAATTGAACTGCTTATATTCACATTGAGAAATCATTTCGAGGTTAAAATTGACCAGACTTCACAAACAGGTATAATTTTGGGACCATCAGCTGACAAAAAAACATATCTTATAGAAGTAAAGGATTAAAAAAGGCAAAATTAAAGTTAGGAAGTCTAGAAACTTAAATTTGACGAACAGAAAATTTTGAATAATAACTGATTGATTGCAAAACAAACGCGGTTAAAACAAGAAGCAGATCTGAGTCCAATAGAAAATCTAGGTGAGTTAATGAATGATAAGTTTTTACCTAAGGCAACAGAAGAAGCAATAAAAGACAAAATTTGGCCTGAAGCAACGCAAACAGAGTACAAATCATTAGTTGAGACAACCTCTGGGAATTTTTAGTTAATCAGGGAATCAAACATATTGGTAGCGGTTGGCATTTTGCTTTGAAAAGCAGGCCTAGCGGAGAAACAGTGAGTTATAAAAAGAGATTGGTAGAAAAGGGATTTAGCCAGGTTACAGGTAGAGACTACAACCAGACATATTCAACAACAGGCCTCAAAATTACCAAAATTTTTATTAGCCATGCACTCTGTAAAGATTCTGCGCTCAAACAAATGACATTAAATGCAGATCGTTATGCAGCATCCTGAGTGTTTGAAAAGTGCAATGGGCAAGTAAATTCATTAGTCTGTAAGTTTAATAAAAGTTTATGTGAATTAATACAATCTGTAGGTAAATGGCACTTAATAATAAAATGTTTTCTATGTGTTTTGGGTTTCGTTCCATCTATTCAAGATGAGTGGCTCTTTATAAAAAAAACAAAGAAGATAAAGAGGGAATGATCATTGGGTAGAAGATATAAAAGGAATGCGGCGACACTTTTGCGAAAACTTCAAAAACAACTCATCGAGAAATTCAAATTAGCTACGAATTGATTATAATGGTACTTGAGCTGTTTCATAAACATTAGAATGGAAAGGACAGAACACGAAATAAAGCCACGCCAAGAGCTTTATACAGAAAATATAATAAAGAAGTGAAGAGTGAGTGTCTGTAGGACGCTGAAAACAACTTTGGTTGTTAGATCAAAACTTGTGAAATTTGATTCACCAGAAATAGGAAGCAGTAGATGCAAGTAAAGGGCAGAACACTTAGCAAACCTTTTGAAGGAAATAAACATTGATGCTGTGCAAATATTACAAGTGTTTGTAGATAATCAAGCATGTTTTGCTCTTAGTAAGAATTCCATAAATCATGGCAGGACTAAGCACTTTTGCGTTAAATCTCACTTCATTCGGAACTTAGTCGAGAATAGACCTTAAGAGTTGAACTACTACCCAACTGATCGAACACCGGCAGACACCATAACAAATCTTTGGCGAGAACAAAAATTTTTTTTCCGTGATGTTCTCCTAGATTCAAGCACTTAATATGATAGGATGGTTATCAGAAGTATAATATTAATTGTTTGAATTGGAAAAACTATTCTCACTTTAATCATCTTTGTTGTCAGGATAATAGTGCTAATTTTACTGATATCACGTGTCGTTCATACTGATGTTCTCTATAACTATTACGTTCTAGCATATGAATTTATCATACGTGATTTTGACTTTTGATTGGTTCCTTTGATAAAATGCCAGTATAAATAACATGTCATCGAAAATCAAAAATTTTGGAAATCAAAGATATTTGTATGAAATGAAAAAGGGCAGTAATAACTGGTCATAAAACTTGATCAAGAATTGTGCCTATTGCCAATGTTGTCAACCATCAATTCTTATTGAGTAATTGGATTACAAACGTTCCATTGAACCGATCGAATTAAGTGTTGTCCTGATTGTTTAGCTTCTTTCAAAATTATGTAAAAACTGATAGCTCCAATTGTGATTGAGTAAAATTGATTGATCACATTATTTTAGTGTGTGAGTTATACGCAGTATTTAAATTTAAAAAATGCAATCAAGGAGCTATTTACACGTTCATTCGGTGGGTTTGGAATTTCTTGCGTGTTCGTTCCACGTTAGTTAGTGCGCTTACTGTTTCCTTTCATTTGTTTAAAAAGTTTGTGAGGGATAAATTTCATACATTCAATCGTTATAAAATTGGGTTTTTGATGACAGCCGTGGTGCAATTGCGTTGCATTTTCCGTAACTTTGCATTTCTTGCACGTTTAATTTATATCTATGCAACTGTGGGGCGTTTTCGGTGTGTTACTGTTTTCATGCTGCGTTTTTTTTTATTTTTCTATCTTTTTAATTGTTCCCCCATTGCTTTTGGAGATTATATTGAAATGCTCTTGGTGGACCCCCTCTGCGTTCTGCGGCAACTTGTATTTCTTCTTGGATAAAGCCCTGTTTGTTTTCCATGGTATATGACGCATTGAGCATTTCTTAAAATTTTTCAAATGATTTTTTCGTGTCTCCATTCGGGTAGCTCTGTTTTGTAAGATTGTCTCTTGGTGCCTTCCTGCTGATAGATTTACCGTTTGCTGTTATGCGTCTTTATGAGCCAGTACAAACTCTTCGTCGTATATTGAAATTCAGTTAGTGGTTTTTCAGGATTACGCAATAAGTCATCGTATTTTAGTACCGGGGAGATGTTCATTTTCCACGTTTAGTTGTATGAGAAGGTTTAATTCTTGCAAAATCAACAAAGACGGCACAATGGTCTGTTATGACTGTGAAAAGTTTACAACCCGGGTCGAGAAAAAAATGCAAAAATATGTAAGATAAGCGGTGAAAAGTTAGTTTTTTCACCGCAAATTTCGTACATAATTTTGCGGTGAAATGCGGTGAATGCGGTGAAATTATGTAAGTTCACCGCTAGACTAAGCGGTGATCTTACAAAAATTCACCACAATTCACCGCTAAAATATGTAATTTCACCGCCCTTACAAGGGTCCGAACCTCTCACCTCCTGCATGTCATCCACTTCTTCTTCCACTGCGCCATCTCTCACTAAATTCTATTATTTTTTGTTTGAATATAAATCGAATTCACTCTACTTTCTGCAAAACATGCGCGGTGAATTTTTGTAAGATTTGCAATTTTTAACGGTGAAATTACATATTTTAGCGGTGAAATGTGGTGAATTTTTGTAAATTCACCGCTTACTCTAGTGGTGAAATTACATAAATTCACCGCTTAGAAAAAGTGTCAAAAAGATGTAAGATTAAGGGGTAGTTTTAGTGGGAAGGCAAATCTAACAATTCCTCCCACACTCACCATTAATTTCACCGCATTCTTTGCTGATCTCAAACATCTTTAACAATTTTTTCTAAGCGGTAAATTTATGTAAGTTCATCACTAAGTTGAACGGTGAATTTATGTAATTTCACCGCATTCACCGCTTATCTTACATAATTTGGACACTTTTTTTCGAAGCGGTGAATTTATGTAATTTCACCGCTAAATTCAGCGGTTAAATTATGTAATTTCAGCGCTACCAGCCGATAAAATTTTTTTCACCGCATTCACCGCCTGATTTATGTAATTTCACCGCATTCACCGCTTATCTTACAAAAATATCCGCATTAACCGCTTACCTTACATAATTTTTTGTTGAATGGCGGCGACACCTCGACCCGGGAACAGAGGTAATTTTAGCTAATGTTTTGAATGAAAAATTTCCAACAGAGGTAATGTTTGGAGAGTTGTTGAAATTTTTTTTATGTACCCAGGAATTGTTTAATGTCTTATTTGTGAAAATCTTGTATACAAATAGATTCTGTAGTGATTAATTGCTCTCAAATAAAGTTTTTAGCAATTTTATTCGTCCTGTCGGTCTTTTTTATGCAATTTTTTGCTTGACCAATATTCCGTCTGACGTTTTTGGCTCTTTGTCCTCAAAAACGGGATAAACAGGTAGCGCCCAGCGGGCATTAAGTGCTCTTAGAGCTTTTCATCCCTGTTTCAGCTCAAACTGTTTTTGAGAACTGTACATTTGGTGTGAGTGGTGGTTCATAGAGGTTGAGACCCCACTGCTGAACCCCCCCCCCTCCACTATTGCCCCCCCCCCCCCCCCACCGCGCTGTTGCCCCCACACACCCCTGTTGCCCCCCTGCAAATTTTGTCGACTTTTTTGACATTTAGTTTTCATTATCAACCTCTTTTCGGACGCAGGAACCAGATAAAGTCCTTAGGCATTTGATAATAAGTTACTGAAAATTTATGTGCATGGAATAACTTTCAATTTTTTCATATGGCAATTTTTAGCGTGTTTTTTTTATAAAACTTGAATTTTTTGAAGATTTTTGTCGATTTTTAGGCTTCTCCAGTCGCAAGAGCAGAGGAACCTCCTCTAGTGTTTGACAATAGGTTTTTGTATAGTTTCTAAAAATAATGGAAGGTTTTTCAAGAATTAAACACCACGAACTTTAGCATTTTTCTAGAGCTAATGAAATCGCTATCAAAATTTTCGGAAAAATTTTATGTTCATTCTCAAATTTTCAATCATTATCAAGTTTATGGATCTTTATGAGCCAATGAAACTATTTAAAGCTTGACATAAGGGATATTAGATAGTCGCTTGAGACAATGAAATGGTTTTCAAGATTTGAATATCTTGAAGTTGAGCAAGATTTTAATAAATATTGCTATTGTTTTCAAAATTTTTAAATATTTTTGTCCGTTTCGATGTTTAACGATCATTACTGGCCAACGAAGCTTCTCAAGACTTGCAGATGGGTAACTTGGCATATCTCCAGAGACAAAAATAGTTTGAATATTTTTTTCACTGCGAATTATGGAAACTTTTTTTTTAAATTTTGCAATAATTTGCAATTTTTTAAAATATCATTTTTTTCTATTTGATTTTTTTACAACCCAGGTTAGAAATCTAAAAGTTGCACAGTTGAATCAAGCTGAAGCTAGCCTCACTAAACGTGGCTAGCTACTGACGAAGCCAACCGGTCGCCGGTCGTTTGAGAGCATTTCGCCCGACTTTAGTCGGTTATGTTTTTTTAATTACTCTGAATCTGCAATTGTTGATGCTGATGATGCAATTAATCTCTCCTCAAGGTGACAGTGAGTTTTCGTTAGAATAATATTACATTCAGAGCTTTCTGGAACGAGTTGGTATGCATGCTAGACCTTAGAATCCTTCAAGAAACCTGTATTTTCCGTGAGTTCTCCCCTTACGATATTAATATTAAAACAATAAGCTGTAGTGGGTTGCGATGGAATCTGTTTAAGATCAATTATTGAAAAACATGCTCGGCTGATAGATTTAGTAGTATAGTCTAGAATGTTCTCTGGAACAGGTTATGCATTCCAAGTTTAGAGTTTGGTACTTTTTGTAAACAAAAGCAATTCTAAGTACTCTTGAGTTTACTGAGTGTTTCACGTTTGACCGTTATGACCATGGGATGAGTGCAAAATGTTTTTGCTGCAGTTGTCAAGTTTTGTTTTATGTCTATCCTAAACTAACCAATTGATTTCTTGTTGGACTGCGGTGAAATGACTTTAAAAATTAGATTTCACTTTGCGAGGCTAACGTTTGCCTAGTCCATGAAAAGCATGATGCAAATTTTTACTTTAGGTTATATTCAATTTGTACAATATTATGAAAATGCGCTTAACCCTTGCATGGTTTGCCGTTGTTAGAGTCAGATGAATCAGACTGCTGGTGCTGCTTCATCCAAAGGCAGCCAAAAAAGGCTCGAAAAATGCTCTGAAACGGCATGAATATCTCAACGCGGGTTTGAACTTGCCTTCCACCATATGATGACCTGTGATGCTTCCGAAAACTCATATTTTAAATTCATCTATCCCCGGTTCGAGGTTTTTGGGTGATTTTTTGTAGGAAATTAGGCGAACACGGCGAATTTTTGTAGGAAATGCGGTTTCACCGCATTTCTTACGAAAATTCACTGCATCGTCTTTTGTGGCAACTTAATGTAAAAATAGCTGTGAATGCGATGAAAGCGGTGAAAAAAATATATAAATAACAGCATTTCACCGCGTTTCTTACAAAAATTCACCTCTAAATTCACCGCCTTTTTTACAAAAATTGGCTGCATTTATTTTCCTACTGTTATTGAGTCTGATTTTATTTAATAAGAAACATCCTACAAGTAAGTGACAGTTGGCGCAGTGGAATAAAAAATTGAAGACAAGCAGCAGGTTAGAGGTTCGAACCCGTGCACGAAAGTATCATATTTGTTAGAATACCGAGCATGCGGTGAAAATATACAATTCACCGCGATTGAACGCATTCAACGCAAAAGGGTGTAGGAAATACAAGATGAAAACTTTTTTCCACCGAATTCCAACGCTTTTCACGGCATTTCATGCGAAAAATCACCGCAAAACCTCAACCCGGCCCATCAAATGTATAAATAGTAAATAGGTGATCCGACCTGCACCGGGGGCGTGTAGACCCCATATATTAAGATAGCGTATTGGAGTATTTTTGAGACAGGTTCTACCCTAATGTATAAAGATAGGTGTGGTACGGTTGTACCATATTAAGTTCATGTTTCATTACTTAGTACTATATTAATTTATGTTTGCCCTTGTCAGACTAAAAGTCATATTTCACATATATTTAAATTACCGCCGCCTAATAAGTCAACTTTTCAGTTTTGTTCATATCTCCAACTTTTGATTATTTATTCATTCTCTAGAATCTTATTACTGAATTCAGTTGCTTTCAACCTACTCTGTTTTGCACTAATCGCGATCCTATCGGATTTGAGGAGGAATACCACCTTCACTAATTTTGTCTGCAATCGCAGCACGATTGCTAAGTAAATCTAAAAGTAGTAATCCCACAACTTAGTAAAACTTGGATTCGCACCTCGAATCCATTCAACTAGTTCTAAGTGGATTTGTGGCACGAATTGCATCTCGACAGTCAGGGATATCACATGGCGCAGTCAGCAACTAAAGAACGTGCACTCCAGGGAATCGAGCCCTTTTGGGAAAAACCAACACTTGAACCTCCATTGCGATGGGATTGATGGCAGATCATGCTGAAATTAGCTATCATGGCTAAAGAAGGCATCTCAATTGATATTCTTCTTGGAGATCCGCCAGAAAAAGTTACTCTACCACCAGAGCCCATCTACGAAATCGACGTTGAAAACAGCACAGCTCAAAGCAAACGAGATCGACGAATCCGTAATGAGCAGATCGAGAACTCGTGGTTAAACCATTGTCAGAAAATAGAACTCGTAGATATACTATGTTGTGAAAAACCCTGGAAATATTGTGATAACAAAGCAGTCTCCTTAACGTATCTCAGTTTGGGAATGGAGGGTCGACGAATATTTGGTTCCCAAGAACCAAATATACAAATTGATCGAGTAACAACAAAGGCCCTCTGGGAAAGTCTTGATGGAGTGTTTACTAAACAACGAAACATCACATTTGACCGTTATACTTTTCTCACAAGAAAGCAAATGAAGGGAGAGCCTGTAGAAAAATTCTGTGGTTGCCTTCGAGAATTATCTTTGAATTGCGATCTAGGAAGCAACGAGGAGTCGATAATTCGTGACGTCTTCATAGCTAATATGCAAGATGGCGAAATCCAAAGAGAACTGTTAAAAGAAACACGAACGCCTAAAAAAGCTCTTGAAATTGCTATGAACATTGAAATGGGAATACAATATCAACTGAAAATATCTGGGTCTCCAGCTTCGACAACTACAAATGAAAATACAAGTCAGATGATAAATAATGTTCAGGGATCGTGGAATAGATCACGAGCGTCGACAAACCAGTTTGTCAAGCCAACAATTTGTCCAAATTGTGGCTATGGTTGGTCCCCATCTCATAGACAGAAATGTCCTACCCGTGGCAAGAACTGTAAAAACTGCGGAGTCGCTAAGCACTTTGCTAAAGTTTGTCGAAAATCCAAAGAACATATTAAACCCAAACCCAGAGTAAATTATGTTGACGACTCAATCTCAGAGGCGGCTACTGTCGGTACGTCAGCAACAGCGGCCGATCAAGTCAACAATATAAATAAAATTTTACTGCAGCAGAGCATCTACGACGCGAACTATGACTCGGACTACGATGATTTCGATGATAATTGTGTAGCGGCGATTTCAATTCAAAACAACATTCGTGAGGTAGAACCAGTAAATTTAGAAATTTGTGTCGGGAATACAAAAACAAAGGCATTGGTGGATTCGGGAAGCGTGTGTACTATTATAAACAAAAGTCTAGCAGACACAGTAGTGTCCGAATTCAATGAAAGCTATTGGGTACAGTCACCAAAAATACATGATTTGAAAACTTTCTCTAATGATATAATCAAGATTGTTGGCGTGATCAATACATCAATCGAATGTAATGATTGGATAGCCACGGGCATTGATGTAACAGTGGTGGAAGATGGTCACAGACCTATCATTGGACGAGATCTTTTTCCAAAGCTAGGTTTTTCTCTTACTCAGTTGAAACAAGTTGCAAATATTGATCAAAACCAATGTCTAATTAAGAAACAGATTGCATTTGATTTTCCAGAACTCGTCACCCGAATCGGTAAATCTTTAAAACATTCAGTAAAATCAACATTTCACAAAGAATTTACACCTACACATCAAAAAGGACGACGAGTCCCAATTAACTTACAACCACTAGTGAATATAGAGCTTAAAAAATTACATGACAAAAAACACATAATAAAATTAAACAGTTGTTCAGATAAAATTTTTATTTCACCTATAGTAATTACAGTAAAAAGAGACAAAACAGTTAAATTAGCTTTAGACTCCAAAATTTTAAATAAATCTATCCATAAAAATAAATACCAAATGCCGAATATTGATAATTTAATTGACACGATTCAACAAAATTTGAACACATCCGCATCACAAGAAACAGCATATTTTTCAACCTTGGATTTGAAGTACGCATACAGTCAATTCAAATTAGACCCGGAAGCAG
This sequence comes from Convolutriloba macropyga, assembly GCF_964194025.1. Classification (NCBI taxonomy): domain Eukaryota; kingdom Metazoa; phylum Xenacoelomorpha; order Acoela; family Convolutidae; genus Convolutriloba; species Convolutriloba macropyga. Next base: position 10,404,833 of record NC_134482.1, read on the forward strand.
CTCGGCATTGTAACTTCAATATCATTAGGGGTGAGAGAACTGGAACGTATCGCTTTATTACCGGTTTCTACGGATTAACTGATATGCCGGCAGCATTCCTGAAAGTAATCGACTATTTTTTAATTGGATTCCAAAATACGTATTGTTTTTTGGATGACATTATAGTAGTCAGCCGTGGTTCTAAAGAAGACCACTTAAAATTAGTATATAAATGCTTAAAGAAATTAGATGAGGATAATTTACGAATAAACTTACCTAAATGTCATTTCGCTAAAACAGAAATCGAATGGCTAGGACATAAATTTAGTCAATCAGGAATTGCACCACTTGAGTCAAAAACAGCGGCAATCGCTTCCCTATCAACACCTAATAATCTCAAACACCTACGATCATTTTTAGGTTCTGTTCATTACTTAGGAAAATTCATTCCTAATCTATCCCAATTGTGCCACCCTCTTCGACCATTACTAAAAAAGAACACAAAATTTGTTTGGAACACTGAACATGAAGCTCACTTTCAAGCAATTAAAAATAAAGTCGCAAATGCAACAGAAAATACACATTATAATCCGCACTTGGAAACGCGAATCAAATGCGATGCTTCTAGAGCTGGATTAGGAGCAGCTTTATAACAACGCTCAACTACAGGTTGGCATACAGTTGCATTCGCGTCTCGTTTCCTCAACTCAAACGAGGAACGATATAGCGTTAATGAACTTGAATTGTTAGGGGTTGTTTGGTCTGTAGAATATTTTAAATATTATTTGTTTGGCAAATCCTTCACAATTATTACTGATCATCGAGCACTACTTTCTATTATGACAGAACATCGATCAAATAAATCCTACAATAGTAGATTAACACGTTGGATTGATCGTCTTTTACCTTTTGATTTTAACATCGAACATATACCGGGTGCAAAAATGGGGCTGGTAGATTACATTTCGCGCCAACCAAACCAAGAAGCAAAAGTTACAAACAAATATGATGAGGAATTTGCGGTAGCAACAATTACCCGCATTCGTGACGCTATTGCTGCAATTTTTGTAAATACCACACCACAAAACTGCCAATCACAGCACTTTAACAGCGTCACTCGCACACATTCCACGCGTGCCTCGCATCCTCGCTTAACAAACTATTCCAATTTGCTTTCTGCCTTAAATCGTAATACAACTCAGTTGCTTCTTGAAAATTCTGCAAACGCAGCACCATTCCAATCTAGTTCAAATAATACTGTAAACTTAACTTCAATCTCGACTCATTCAGAAATTCTTACAAACGCATCACATCTCCATACAAATTCCACTCACACAATGAGCAACATAGCATCCAACCCACAAACTACCCCTACACACAGCCGAGTCAGGTTTCAATCTACCCCGAATTCAGCATTGAACACGACGAGATCGTCTACTGAGGGTCAAAATTCGCCAAACTTGGACTTGTCGAAAGAAGAAGTTTTTGAAAATAACTTGACACAGTTATTTATAAAAAGCTTCTTGGCTGTTCTCACAAGCAAGCATGCCGTCCTTGAAGAGGTGCGTGATTGCATCCTACAGAACCAAAGATCCTACAGACCAAAGATGTAAGGAATTGAATCCATACATGTTCTCTTATTGGAGAGGTCTACATGTCCGCTCGGGTTGCGTTTGTATAGATGAACGGGTGGCAATTCCCCATTCTGTTCAGGACGCAGTTTTGGAAAGCCTTCACCTAACACACCCTGGTAGTTGGGGCATGATAACACTCGGGCAGAATGCGTTCTGGCCGTATATGCACCGAGAAATTCTCAACAAGGTGGCTCAGTGCAAACCTTGTACTGATATCGGTAAGAACCTTAAGACCGTTGTTCCGGCGTCTAAATGGAAACCATTGCAGACATGTAAAGAACCTAATGAAGAAATACAGATAGATTTTGGAGGACCCGTTACAAATGAAAAAGATCAAGATATTTATTTTCTTGCATGTATTGATCGTTTTTCCAAATTTCCCACTGTAGAAGTATTTGAAAAAGCTAATGGACCAAATGTTCTTAAATTTTTAGATGACTACATTCACATGAATGGAGTACCCCAAAATTTTAGACTAGATCAAACCCGTTGTTTAATTGGTAACAAAGTAAAAACTTTCTGTAAACAACATAACATTAACATACTCACTGCCCCTGCCAATGACCATAGAGCTATAGGATTAGTAGAGCGTTTGATACAAACAATTAAAAGACGCTTAAGCTGCATGAAATTAGATAATAGAAACCAATCATTCACAATTAAAGAAGCAATAAAGTCAGTAGTCTATCAATTACGTATTTGCAAACAAAAGACAACAAACGTAACACCTTTCCAAGCACATTTTGGAAGAAAGCCAAACACGCCACTAAGTAATATAAGTACAGTCCCAAAGTCATCTAATCTTTCATATGAAGATATTTTTCATCACTATTTAGATGCTGATACCGTCCCAGTAGAAGACTACCTTGACGAAAACGGTTGGGTCACAGGCGATCGTAATGATATCCTCATTGAAGAGGCAATGCAGAAAGCGCAAGTGGATGCGGGACGCCGATACAATGGGGATCACAATAAGTCCATTTCCCGTTTTATTGTGCATCCTAAATTAAACAACCCCATTCCTCGGACAGAAAAGTCACTTGATCTCAAATTAGCCCGCAAAGTAACGAAGCGATCAAAACGGGACCTTCGGTGATTATGGGAGACTCTCGCACCGGGTAGTACAGTAGTACGAACATTTGATACTACCACAGTCATTAAAGAACCTGGCGTACCCGAAGTTTGCGTACGAAATAGTGATATCGCCAAATTTGGAACTCGCGCAGAACGCAACACAGATCTTTGGGAGTATGCAAAGCGCCGCCCTCTCCCCTATGAAAAAACCACGGAGGAAAAGATTTCGCAGCACACCAAAGAGCATAAAAAGAAATTTCGTGGGCAAATCAAAATTCGCCACCGCCCGACCCAATCAGACGCGGCCTCGGGAGTCTCGTCCGCAAATAGCAATATTTCAAAAGCGATGGCGTCTCGAAAACCAAAAAAAGCCCCAAGTAGGAGGCAAACGTTCTAGAACTACTTCTACAACTCTTAATACATCGAATGCTTCTTCTGTTGCTGCGTCTTCAGCAACATCTTCCGCCGCTTCACCTTCAACGTCCCGAAACAAACGAACCCGACGCGCCCCCGACTATTTCGGTTTTGAGAAAGTTCTGTGTGCTCAGTTAGCGATGACTCTGCCGCTCCTGCACATAAGAAGCAAAAGCCTGAAAATCCAGTAATCACGACAGTACTTCAAAAAGAGGCGGCTCAACCTCCTGCACCGGCGACCTATTATGAGCTTCATGTAGTGAGTCCTCCAGCACCCCCTCCTGTTGGAACATGGTCACCGGAAAGCTATGACTATGAGGAATATACAAGGAAATAAGTATGAGCGTCTTTGACGCGGAGAATCAAATTTAAACTTCAAACAATTATGTTCAATTTGTTAAATTGTTGCTTGTGTTGATTCTAAATTCAATAATCCTTCATTCTTAATTTCAATATGGACTCTTATCACTTATGCGCTCATTTTGCATTAATGTTCACTTTTAATTTGCGTTTGTGTCTCAAGTTCTTCAGTTACATTTGATGCTGCATGTGTATCAATATTCTAAATGTTATTACTTTCTTGGATTCGCACTTCGATTGTGCCTCAGTTTATGTTTTCTGTTTGTGCTTTAAAGTAAATGTTGAGAGTTTCCATTGAATTTATTATCTAAATTTAAGCTTCTCATTTCCATTGCCATGTCATCATTTATTTGCAGTTACTATTTATACTAACCAGTACATATGTTAATATCATTCAAAATTTTTACACTGTTGCAGTTTAAAAAATTTTCTCTCGAGCAGAGGATATGTGGTACGGTTGTACCATATTAAGTTCAAGTGTCATTACTTAGTACTATATTAATTTATCTTTGCCCTTGTCAGACTAAAAGTCATATTTCACATATATTTAATTTACCGCCGACTAATAAGTCAACTTTTCAGTTTTGTTCATATCTCCCACTTTTGATTATCTATTCATTCTCTAGAATCTTATTACTGAATTCAGTTGCATTCAATCTACTCTGTTTTGCACTAATCGCGATCCTATCGGATTTGAGGAGGAATTCCACCTTCACTAATTTTGTCTGCAATCGCAGCACGATTGCTAAGTAAATCTTAAAATAGTAATCCCAGAACTTAGTAAAACTTGGATTCGCACCTCGAATCCATTCAACTAATTCTAAGTGGATTTGTGGCACGAATTGCATCTCGACAGTCAGGGATATCACAATAGGGTATAAATCTAGAGCCGCGCAGATTTATTAAGATTATATATAGCTTCCATGTACTAAGATTAGAAATAACCCCCGCAACGTGTTAAGATTAGGTAGAGCCCCCGCAACGTATTAAGATTAGGTGTAGCCGCCTCAACGAATTAGGATTATGTATAGCCGCTGCAACGTATTAAGATTAGGTATAGCCGCAGCAATGTAATAGGATTAGGTATAGCCACCGCAAGGCATTTAGATTAGGTATAGCCGCCCAAACGTACTAAGATTAGGTATAGCCTCCGCAAATATTAAGTTTAGGTATAGCCGAAATTAAATAGCAAAATCGCGCAGTGGTAGCGTGCTTGGTTCATAACACAGAAGTTGGTAGATCAAAACTAACTCTTGTTAAACTGGCCTTGTCACAGTACAAATGGAATTTTACGCGCTGATAACTTTGAAAAAGGGCAATTAAAAAAATGAATTTAAAAGCACGAATTTACGACATACTATAAATTAAGCACATTCAAATGCAACATTATACAATCTTTTACATGAAACTAGTACAAAATATACATTTAGCCAAGTGGTTAATAAAGTCGAAAACAAAAATCTGCCTGGTTCTTCACTCGGTTGCAATTTGACTAACAATCTGTTGATTGGTTAATCAACAAATTGACTTAACTCAATGTTTACTTAGTAAATGTCAAACTACTGAATTATTTACTTTCATTGACAGAAGCACGGATGGTTATTAAGTGGCTCTAAACGCCCCCAAATGTACGATATTTCACCTTTAACGATCGCCTAAAAATATCATAAAATAAACAACTTAAGAAATTTAACAATAAATAACAAAATTTCAAAAAAGCCTATTTTGCACCATATAAGTGCTAATAGCCACACTTGTTGATCTGATGCGATAACTTCTGTTGGGTCCATGAGTAGCTTAGAGGTAACCCTAAACGTGTGCCATAACCACGGGTTGCTCTGGTTTTCACTTCCACAAATTGGGGGGATGTACAAAATTTCGGTCCCAACTTGAAAAAATTTTCAGTTTTTACCATTTTTGAGTTTTGACAATTTCTAAGATTTTCAGTTTGATAGACTATTTCTTGTTGTCTGATGGCTCTTGTTGCTGATTTGAAATGGCGCCAACAATATTCTACATATTAGGTTTTAGGGCTTATGAACCCAATAATATAGTGAACCTAAACTTTATAGTAAACGAAATATATGAACCCAAACTTTATTATAGCATGAAAAAAATTTACCTCTTTCATATGGTGGTCAAGATCACTAAACAGGTCAAAGGTGAAAATCAAAAACGCATGTGTCCATGTGTACAGGAATTTAAATCAAAACAAAGCAGATGATGTTCAATAATTTTTCCATCAACAAGTCGCCCCAGCACTCTATAGGTTTTTCGTGTGAACCAAACAAAATTTCGTGTAATGCCACATAATTTATTCAGGAAAAAGTAACACACAAGAAAATGCTCAGTTAACTGAAAAATCAGTCGTGCTCATTCTCTTGTCCTCATTCTCTTGTCCTCATTCTTGTGGTTTGTTGCTCGAACAAACTTGCCTGTAAAAATTGTGACTTTAAGATAATAAAAGAAAAGCAATTTTCTCAGGTGGAAATACACAAAAAAATCGCATAATTTTAAAATAAATTCTTATTTTTTAGTGCTTTCGGTTGTCTTCTCATAAGGTTTTCGTGTGATCCTGCACGAGAAAATGGATTTATTGCACTAAAATTTGGGATTCTTAACGCGTTTTTCTCTTGGGAACCAGAAGGAAAACATTGAGGTTTTTCGTGTAATTGGTCATTCTCTCATGCTTCGTTTATACCCCAAACAATTGTGTGGCCGACACAAATTTACGAGTTTACGGTGCATTCAAAAAAATTTTCGGGTGAATTTTTTTCACATAGTCGTCAGAAACTATTTTTTGATGCCCTACTGGAGCGGTGATTAGAAAATGATCTATAAAGCAGTAAGACATTTGTGAAAACAATTTGTAGAAATCTTTGTTTCTCCCAGAATTTTACTTTGCTTAATCATTCAATGCAAAAACAGAACTTTGGACCCTGATATGTAACATATACCGAAACATAGACGTATAAAACATATTTGTAAATGTATCGTTTGAAACAATTGCTGGAAAAAAGAAGGGTCGTAACATTTAAAAGAAATCACACCATCAAGTCGTGCGGGCCAAGTGTGGCGAAAAAGAATTATTTTGTTGTTTCTTAAGCAAATTTTTTGTGTTCTTTGTTTTGTTGATTTTTTTGGTGTTCTCTTCCAACTGCTTTTGCTCATAATTGTACTGGAAAAACTTAAGTACCTCATGTACTATAGATAAATGTCAGAAAATTGGCCAATTCTTATCTAGGGTGATACCTGGGTTTGAGCACTTAAACCAGACGAAGCGCTCATTGAAATTATCACCTTGGTGTTAATTTTTCTGCCTTAGAAAAGAAAAACTAAAAGTTAACCGAAAATTACATTGATCGAAACCTATTGGACTACAATTTTGACCAAACGACACTCTTCGGAACTTAAATCTTCAATGACCAGGAAGCAGAGCAACTTCCAATGAATCTATGTTTGAAATGACTTGCCTCACGTCTATTGAGTTCAAGATCAATCAAAACTGACTCTGATAACCCGGGTCGAGGAATTCGTCAAAGTTTATGTAAGAAACGAGCTGACAACCGCTGAAAAAAAAATTTTCAGCGGGTAAATCTTACACATTAATCCGCTTAATCTGCTGATTTTTCAGCACTTTCTTACATAATTTCAGCACTTTTCAGCACATTAAGCGGATAACTATGTAAGATCTAACTGCTGAAAATATAATTTTTCAGCGGCTATGGGCGCATTTTTTACATAACTTTCAGGACCTATGTTACACAATATCAGCAATTATCTTATGCATTTTCAACGGTTTCCTTGCACAAATTGAAACTTTTTGAGTTGTTTTTCCTGCGGTACAATCAGAAGAAGCAACTGTGCAAGACTAAAAAGCATTGCACTAGGGCAGTTCAACTTAAAAACAGTTGGATATCTGCCAAATGACTTAAGAATTTTTTCAAAACTTAAGATAAAGCAGTTATTGCAGCTGAGGTATAAAACCAAATTACTTGATTGAATGAAACCAGTTAGCTTAAGTATAATTATCTTCCTTCTTGTACATATGATGAAAGTGTGACGCTTTTTGCTCGGTCTGTTTTTCAAAAAAACGAATTTTCGTTTTAAAAAAACCACGCATAGTTTTGATTGATTAGTGGCTCTTCATAAGTGCAAAAGTTGAAGGAGCCTACATGCTGACTACGTTATAAGCAATGTTGATCAACAAAATTGCACGTAAAATTATGTAAGAAAGGCGCTGAATCAAATGCTGATTTTATGCAAGAGATACGCTGAAATGTGCTTAAATATTTTATTTCAGCGGATTCAGCACCTTTTTATCAATTTTTTAGCGCCTTTTTAGCACCTTTTTTAGCGCCATCAGCACGAACCTTACATAATTTCAGCACATTCAGCGCATTTCTTAAAAAAATATCCGCTTACAGCTGCTGACCCCTCGACCCGGGAAGACATCTAATACCGTACACTGTGGTGCCAGACGGACTTAGGTTGATAACTGCGGTGGTACTCTCACAGAAGTTGTTGTTAACCTTGGAAGTAGCAGAATCATTGGTATAAGGTAGCTGGGGTGAGGTGGTGGAAGTATGAATTGGGTGATCCAGACCAAAATTGGCCATGATCAGACGATCCAAACAGAAGTTTGCCCATGATTCGAACTTAAGCGAATTAATGCGAATTAATGCGAAGTAATTCGAAAAAGTGCGTTCATGTTTCGACTCTGTGTGACAATTCAAAAGTTCGCGACCATGATCCAGTGCGACTACTCGAAACTGTTTAGACAAAAATTAGATCACTTAGAGCATAACTGCCAGGTTGAAGTGTCATCGCTCCCAATTGTGAAAAATGCGATAATGAATTAAAGCTCAAAAAAATTTGTTTCAAAGACAAAATCTTGATTAATCTGAAGTACGTACTCGAATAATAATTTTTATGGCGAAAATCGAAATGGTTCAATTTTGTCAGCTTTCGCATGTTTGTTGTTCTCTTTGTAGCCTTAATTATGACCTAATCCCATTGAGCAAAACGGCCTTCTCTTAAAAAATGAAGCTTTCTGATAGCGCTTCATGAAGATTTCTAATAAACAAAGTTTTCTAATAAATGAAGCCCATTTTGGGAAATAATGCGATGATGAGAGTGATTTAATCATACTATGATTCGATTTTGCTCGATTTTTTAACCGAATTATGGCGATTTAGGAAGATTTTGTGGGACTAGGATTCGGTTGAGTCCGATTAAGATTCGAATTAGGGTGTGCACATCAGACTTCTTGCTACCATGATTCGTTGATGCCAGATTTATGAATTGAAATAGTGCGACCGTGTATAAAAAAGTTTGGTCCAGACCGTGTATATAATGTCTGGGAGAGGAGAAACCCCCAGACAAAAAATTGTAGAATCAAATTTCGACCACCTCAACTCGGGTGTTGTTTTCAGAAAAATGAACGTTGTTTTTGTATAACGTTTTGTATATTGCATTTGATTAATATACCCTTCTCAGAGAATAAATGTTATTTTTATATAATGATTTTTCAGATGTTATGTAAAAAAATATTGGATCTTGTCCGTTTGTGCACCCCCATTACGTTATGCACTCCCCACCCAAATAACAGAGCTCGTGGCCTTACATGGTAAAATCATTATGAAACTACGAGAAATTTTTTTACGGTTGCAAAATAAGCTTTCCACGCTGGGATTCGAACCACTGACCGCCCGCTCCACAGCCTGAAGCACTAACCACTGTGCTACGAATCACTTACCTCATCTATTATACAACCGATTTTATATATGCTTTACTTCATAGCAATAGAGAGCACTCAAAAATGAAGAACGAAAGTGAGAAAAAGTCACTCGAGAAGTCAAAGAATGTTCTAGAAGAAAAGCGCAAAATTATCAAGCAAAAAATTTGCATAAAAAAGGACACACACGTTTACAATAATTGCTATGAACTTCCCACCTTACCCACGTTATGCACCTTACCCACGTAACGGATCAGTTGTCATTACATAATAAATTCTTATCCCAGTTCAAATTTTTCCGCCCAAAATGATGTAAGCGGGGGCTGCACTGGAAGGAATTTTTAGGAAAATGCTGCTGAAAACTCCTACCTCTTTTTGGGCTGCATTAGGCTCTTTCAACAGAATAAAATGGTTTATGAGTGAGGTGCTAATTTCTCCGTTACCCCGAACTCTTACATCAGTTTAACCCTCTTGGCGAAAAAGATGTAATTGTGGGGGGGTTTAATTTGTCTTTTACGCCCTCACTCTTACATTATTTTACCCCAGTTGGAAGCCTAATGCAGCCCAAAAATATGCAAGAGTTTTGTTTTAAGCTGCATTTTCCTTAAAATTCTCCCATTCCAGCCCCACTCTTACATCACTTTACTTCCTCTGATCAAATCACCCTCTCACTCTTACACTATTTCGCCCCCATGGCAACCCCGCTCTTACACCATATTAACCCCTCTCAACAAATTACCCCCTTACTTCTATCTCAAATTGATCACCCTGGCAGCCCAATTCTTACATAACTTAACAACCTCTGAAAAATTACAACCTCACTCTTACAACAATTTAGCTCCCTTGGCAGCCCCATTCTTAAACCATTTCAACCCCTTTGAACAAAATACCTCCTCATCTTACATCATTTTACCCCCCCCCCCCCCCGAAAGCCCAATGCTTCAATGCTTACATCATTCTACCCCCTGTCGACAAGTTTTGTACAGGGCCTTTTCGGTCAGAGGGGTAATTCCTTAAAGATCCTTTATTGCAACCCACTCTTACTTGGCAATTTTAGTCAGGGTTAACTCCTCAAAGTCCTCCCATTGCAGCCCAATCCTTCTTGGCTTTTTTAGTGAGGGGAGAGGAGGGGTTGGGGTAATTCCTCCAAAGTCCTCTCATTATAGCCCATTGCAGCCGACTCTTACGTGGCAATTTTAATTTGGGGTGGGGGTATTTCCTCAAAAGTCCTCCCATTGCAGCCCATTGCAGCCCATTTTTACATGGCAAATTTAGGCAGGGGGGGGGGTATTCTTACATTATTTACCCCCCCCCCCTTTTAAATACATCATTTTACCCCCCCCCCCCCCAGAACAAATTACCCCCTCACTTTTCCCGGGTCGAGAACATTTCCAAAAATTATGTAAGAAATGCGCTGAAATGCGCTCAACTTTCAAAAAATTTCGCGCAAAAACCTTACATAATAATGCGCTGCCATGCGCTGAAAAGTGCTAAAACTTTGTAAGAAATGCGCTGAAATCCGCTGAAATGTCAAAAAGTTCAGATCTTTTCTTTCGCTCCGAGTCTCAAACCCCGATTATTGTGTCTCATCTATCAATTAATCCACTGCGCTATTGAGAACTGAAATGCTTCCCATTTAATTTGAATTTATAAAAATAAAACGTTTGGTATGAAAAGCGCTGAAACTATGTAAGAAATTCGCTGAAAAATGTGATGAAACTTAAGTAAGAAATGTGCTAAAAATGCGCTGAAATCATGTAAGAAATGCGCTGAAGATGCGCTGAAACTTTGTAAGAAATGCGCTGAAAAGGTGCTGAAAGTTATGTAAGAAATGAGATGAAAATACACTGAAATTATGTGAGAAATGCGCTGAAAGTGCGCTGAAATTTCAGCGCCATCTTGAAATTTCAGCGCATTTCAGCGCATTTCTTACAAAAAGGTGCGCTGAAACGGCGCTGACATCTCGACCCGGTTACAGCAAAATGGGAGAATTTTAGGGTGCACATTCGACCCGGGCTGTAAAAATATGTCACGTGCGTCTGGGGGTTGCAAATAAGAAGAACCCACTAAGCTGGGGGGGGGGGGGGGGGGGAGGGGGGTAGGACAAAAGGAAAAAATTCAGAATATCAGTTATTAATTAACAAAAATTAGCCCAACAGCATTAAGACAAATTTAGCCCTAAGCGTTGTCTACGATGCGTGTAGACTTGCTGCCAGATTCTGTCGGTGGGTCAGTCTGATCGGAGGTCACTTGGGTTGCACTCCTGGGACTGGATGATTTAACAGAAGTGTAGAAGGCTTCAATACACCGTAGTAAAAATATCAGCACTTCAATTAAAGCAAATATGCTCCAACCCAGCCACAGGCTGATATTTCCCCCGAAGTCGCTGAGTAGATCTGAAAACGAATAGGCTGGTTTCTCGGTAATCTTCTTGTACATTGAAGATTGGAAGAATATCTCAACGCGAGCAAAGTTGTCTCGTATGCTCTGTTGGATGTGTGACTGAGAATAATTGGATAGATCTTTGAAAAGGGATCGAACTTTGCTTCTTGGATGTCCTTTTTTGATCAGGTTGGTTGCTAAGTATGAACTATATGCTTTGGAGGGCCAAGTCGATCGAGAAGCGTCGATGTCATGTTCCACTGAAGTGCAAGGTAACTCACAAGGACACGAAAATTCCTTTTCCTTGAACGCTCTATAAATTCGTTCACGGCATTCTATATGATCGTTATTCATTAGTGAACATTGTGGTAAACTTTCTAAACGTGAATCATTAAATGCAGCAGGCTTAAAATTTTGTTCACCACACAAGCACTGATCGGCCACTTGTTTTACTAAGCATAGTTCGTTGCACCAACTCTGGCTATAGGGCCGCTCTTCTATGAAAGTTTTTGAGATTCCAAATGAGTTCGGAAATTTGTTCACACATTTGCCAAATTTGCCACCCAAGCGCTCAGTTTTTTGAGCCTTGACGTTGATTATTGTAGCGTCACCAACAGAAGCTGCCACGCTTTGACTTTGCACTTTTGGTTTCTCCCAGTGGTCGGTAATTGCAACTCTAACTCCTAAAAAAACCATACAAATGCTTGTTCGTCAAAATGCAACACGTTAGCATTTAAAAATCAGTTTCGGTCTTCGTATGAGCGCAAAATGATTTTTTAGAAGTCTACGCTAATTGTGTGTTGGCATACTCTATTTGTCATCAACTTCACTCTGGACAGAGGTATGGCTGTCTGGCTTCTGTTCTGCCCAGATTTTGGAAGCTTTAGCATCTCTCTGCCCACGTCTTGGCCACAGGATATTTTTATTCGAGCCCCACGACCTCTGCGATTTCGTTAAAAAAAATTTCATGGTCGATAACATCGGGTCAACGATTTCAATCAGTTGAACTTTAAATTAATTTTAAATTTCGAAATAGGAAATAATTTAAATTTGGCTTATCTTTATAGTGCTCATCGATTCGTCCATGAAAACAAAAAATTAAGATTAGCTAATTCACCTGTAAAATTTATTTTACATGTGAAAAGTTTTGATTACAAGTTCCAAATCCAGGACACAATTTTCTGTTTTCTTCAGTTTTCATAGGTGTTGAAATCATCAGTTTGAGTTCGGTAGATGTTAGAATCAGATTTTTTAGGTGGGAAGATTTAATTCTGGCATCTGATTGCCAGGTCAATTAAGATATTAATCGCCCCAGTACAATATTAGCAAAAAAATTTAAAACAAAGACAATATGACATAAGTTTAATTTTGTGGCAACTACTTTTTGACATAGCAACAGAATTCATCGGTTAATTTCTGGTTTTTTTTGAAAGTTTACCAAAGAATGATTTCTAATTTCTGTAATGTTGTTTTGAAACAATCACATCCCCCTCATTTTTACGTAGGTTTGTGGGGATAGGTTTTCCAAATGTATCTGGTTGTTTTCAATTTCTTGTTGATTGTTGTTGAGGCTTTAATGATTCAGTATTTGGTTACACTGTAGTTGACGACGCTGCAGAAGCTTATTCTTGGTGTGAAGTTCCCGCACCTATGTTCAGCAGTTGTGATTCTCACTGAAATCTGGTGTCTGACACTGGTGGGTTAGTTTTCACATTGTCCTCATCTATTCTTGCGATTTAAGTGTCGCTCACTACAAGAGTTTGAATTGAGTTTTTGGGTTGTATGAAAGGTGCGCTCATCTCCTGATTTGTACTTCAACTCAAACTTGAATCCCATCATAGATTTTGCCCATTTTGTGGTTCGTTCTTGCTGTGGTGATGCTGTCTTCGGGATCTCCTCAAATGTTGCGAAGAGATATATGAGTTGAGTGTGCTCTTTCTGAAGGGTAAATTGTCTTCCCAGAAGAATTTTTTTGTTTCGTTACCACCAAGACAATTGCCAGTGCCTCACACTCTATGTTCCACTGTCTGAACTGCTCTTTAAGCTAGTTTTGTGGCTTGTGAATGATATACGGGTTATTCATTATTCTTATGTCCCAGCGATTCACATCACTACTAAAGATCACCAATTAAAATTCTGGGACCATTATCAGATGCTATTGTGCTAGGTATTTCGAATCTTGCCAAGATCTGACTACAATAAGCTTTGAGTCTTTCCTTGATACGTCATCTCGCGATGGAAAACTTCTATACAGTATGAAACGGCATCAACAGTAGCTAAGATACGTGAAGGTAAACTCTACAGTCAGGAGAAAACTTTGTAAAGCAGCTGGAATCCAACAACGGAGCGTAACAGCCCGGAATCTTTTATAGTAGTCGGAACTCCATCTGTGGTAGTGGGCTATCCGACAGGAAAACCCAAACATCGCCATGAGCTTATGATTTTGCTTTTTCGTACAGATCACGGTCTACCAATTAATCCAAGAGAATCCTAAACTCAACAAAAAGTAGTCTGCATAGGCAAGAAAATAACTAAACTTCCTTGCTATTAAGCATCGTCTAAACTGGAAACAACACTGCAGCAACTTACTTTTGAGAGCAATAGGTAGAGTATTACAACTCTGCAGACTAAGCAAACTTCCCACAAACAAAAAAATCTCCTAATTTACAAAAGCTGGATCAGCTCACTGTTTTTGTACGCAAATGCTTGCTGTCTGAATCAATACCATGCGCTCATAAAGAGATCTTAAAGTGTCCGCAACAGAGTTTTAAAAATGTGCCGCAAAAACCAGGCATCACAAAAACTTAAAAACACCACGAAGTGAAAGTTTATATCAAGTACGAGATACATACATAGCCGAAATCGTATACAAAAAAAACGACAAAGTTAACTCAACACTTGTAAAACCATTCTTGATCATCTCGTTCAATGAAGACACTTCTCAATTTTCATTGTCCAGAGGCAAAATTAACTGATCAAAAATATCGATTATTGATACATATGACAATCAAGCTCAATTGCTTCCCAAATTCTAATAACAATAACTCAAGCAAGAACACCAAGATTCAATACCATATGGGCAGCTGCTCACCTAGTTAAACTGGAGCCATAGAAGAAACTGCTTGCTTTTTTGACGGAATAACGGAGAATCAAACTGGTTTTCTAGTTAACTGATACAAACAACAGAGCAACAGAGAAGTCGCTAAAACAAACTAACAAAATATTTGCAAAATTACGGTCTTTTCATAGTACGTTTTGGCCGAGCACTGTCTTTTCATAAGTCTGTACCTAGGCCTGGGCAACACGCCTCATTTGACCAGCCTCACTTCAGTTTTCCTTCTTTTTCTCGTTTCCTGCCGCCGCTCACCTATTATGTCGTTAATCGCAGCTGAACCCATTAAGCAAGCTTTCAATATGATCAGCATACTAACTCTTTTTCGGCTTCCTTTTTCTCCTAATCCACCCCCTGTCCGCGACCCAAGTCGGTCTGGCCAATACCTGTCTTGGGTCGCGAACTTCATCCTGGGTCCCATTTCTACAGTCCACCGATTTACAATTAATAGATACAAAAGTTTCACCAAATCGCCAAAGTCTCAAATTATGTGCTACACACGATTTGCCAGGCCTAGTCCGCGACTTATGCAAAGACTTTAAAAGTCTAGTAGGGGGGGCAATATTGACTATAATTACACGGTCAAGCTTCCTAGTTAAAGTTGAGCTAAAATCTTCCCATAGGTCGAGCTTAAGTTTTTTCATAACGAAGAAAGTCCAGCTAAGGTCTTTTCATGGGTCCACCATTAGTCTTTTCATAAGTCTGTTTTTTTTCAAAATTCTGATTTTTTTCTGCCTCTGCACATACAGAAGCGGAGCCAGAGCCAAACTAAATAGCTTTGCACCAGAGCAGTCCAACTTAATTAACAGTAACATTCGTAAAATCTTAAGACAAAGAGTTATGGCAGCACGAGTATATTACCACATTACTTGATTCAATGAAACCAGCTAACTTAAGTGCATTGGTTCTAGTCCCATTAGTCATGACAAAATTTGGGCGTTATTCAGTTTGTTTTCCCCTCTAAAACTATGAAGTATCTTTTTTAGGAATAATGCAGGTTTTTGGGGGATTATTGGTTCTTCTGAATCGTAAAAAATGAAGGAGCAGACACGCTGACTACGTTATATGCAATATTGCACGGACAATTTTAATGGCAAAAGGCAGACTTATGAAAAGACCAATGATGGACCGACGAAAAGACTTTAACTAAACTTTGTTTGAAACCATTGTGTCGAACTTAAGTCCAGCACAAATTTTGTGTCAAGCTGAAGTCATTTTTGTAAAATTTGGGGTCCAGCATTTGGGGTCCAGTTGTAAAGTCTTTTGCAAGAAATCTGAGTCGGGCTGAAGTCCCGAATGTCTTAAAGTCCAGCTATAATCTTTTCATAGCTCAAATGAGTCGTGTATGGTCTTTTCATAGTACATTTGCGTCGAGCATTGCGTTTTCATGAGTATTTACCTAGACCTAGGTTTCCTCAGTGGTTTTTACGTTTAGTTCAGCGTATTAGTTCTTTCACGTTTTTTATTTGAATTTTAATAAACTTACAAACACCAAATCACTTTAATTATTCTCAATCAAAATTTATTCCTATTAATTTTTACGAGCTTCTCCATTCTGCATACGGTTAACTTATAAAAACTAAACGCAACCTGATTTTAGTATTAAAATGCTGGACTACCGGTAGCTTGAGTATTGAACGATTAACAGAAGATTCAGACAAAAAAACGCCTGCACAAAAAACCTGTTGCATCACACTTTTTTATTGAAAAACCAAAGCTAAAGCATGTCAAACTCCGCCTACAAACTACAAGTTTGATCTTTTACATCTTATCCCAATTTAATTTTATTATTTTACGTTTTTTTTCACAATACTAGAATACTTACCTGTCGAAAAAAGTGCCCATTTCACAAGACCTACTATTCTAACCGAGACAACATAACCTAAAAAATGACAAAAGAAAATGTCAAGCTTAGCCAGTAGAAGTCCTCCACGGTACTTGAAATAGCTGAGTACACCAGATGCTTAAAAAGGGAAAATTTTCAACACGTGATAACTGAGTCGTCATTTTTTTCAAAATAATAACTTCTTTTTTATACTCAGTCTATTAACTTCTTCATGAGTCCTAAAAATTTGGGTCTTTCCCATTATAGCCCCCCCCCCCAAGAATTTATAGCACCTCATTATGGTATGTTAAGGATGATTGCAGGGGCTGTATTTTATCTGACCACTAAACTGGGGCGGGGCTATAATGGGAAAGACCCAAAAGTTTTTTTTTAGCTGTACACAATTTGCTTTAAATTGATCAAGAAAGGTTGAAACCCGATAAAATTAAAATTCTCAGAGTACTCGAAATCTCGTGAATGGCAGATAATAAGTGAAACATATTTGAATAGTTCTTCAGAATGTGAATTCTACAATAAATAATGAACATCGTTGTAATCGTCAATGTATCTGGCTGATTTTCATTTAGTAGAGTTTCACATTCATAAGTTATTTATGTTTTCATACAAAGTACTCATAAATCGCGTTAGCCAGAAATCCTTCTCCTGTAAGTTTAATTAAAAGACGCGCGAGTCATGTTAGTCGCCGACAATACCAATAAATGCACAATCTTGTAGTTAGATTCCCGGACCGAACTCCAAGTCTATATCAGTACTAGACAAGTCTAAATCCAAGTCTTATTTAGGTTTCCAGTACTGAGCAAGTCTAAATACAAGTCTTACAAGTCTGGCAAGTCTTAACCGAGACTTGGATAACACTTGGAAGTTGATTCCCAAGTCAAAACCAACTTTTCAAAAATTTTCGAGTGAAAAATTCGAAAAAATTTCGCAACGTGCCACTATTTTTGCATTTCCACATATGCACTTTCTCGGGGCGCCTGACAACTGATACCAGCTGATACCAAATGACCCAGCGACTCGGGAAGGTGACACAGCGCGACCCGGGAAGGTGACACAGGGCGACCAGAGGCCATATGGGGCCCGTTTTCAGCCGTTTTCAGGTGTTTCTGAGCCCTTTTCAGCCTTTTTTCAACCATTTTGTGCAGAATTTCAGCCGAAAATCGACATATATTTCAGATCTTGAATTGTCTCGGTCTTCGAATCGAGGAAAAGATATGAAGAAGACTGTGAGGGTTCCCATGCTGTCAAGGGGCCCAGTTTTACAAAGTTGTGTTGATAATAATGCGAATCTGTCACGAAATATGGGTCAAAATGGGGACGAAAATGGGCATATGACAGTGCCAGTGCCGGTGTACAGATTATCACAAGAGCCAGTCCTGCCCTCTGTTAGTTTAGCTTTGTATCAGTGTATCACTGGCATGCGGTATGGGCAAACCATGGGATATTTTGGTGGCGTACGGGCATTTGGGCATTATTAATATGGGCAAATTACACGGTGCTCACTACCTAATTTCTCATCGACCAGTGATCCAATTTTAATGTGCCATATATAGTTTTAAAGCTTAGATAAAAACGGTCTCAATGAGCTACGTCCCGTTTAATTTGACCCAAAATTGACGGAGTTATTAAAGATCTGGCGTTGTGACACCCGAAAATCTGAGGTATGCCCGATGGCCCATCGTTAATAACTTTTTATTGAGTGATTCGATTTGGATGATTTTTTGATTTAAGTAAGCCTATTATCTGTTCTAACAAACAATATATGTGCGAGCTTGATTGGTATCAATTTCGCGGAGATATTAATGATCGAGCGCGAGGTGCTTTGTCTGGATATGGATCTCCCACATCAAACCCCAACCCCACCACATCAACCCTCCCCCCACATCAACACCCCCAACATCACACCCCCCACACCAAGCTCATTTGTGCTAACTAAATTAATAGGCCTCAACTAGTTGCGTACTAATTTCACTAAAAAAATGATGACGTTTTTGACTATTTTTGACGTTTTTTCGACTATTTTTAACGTTTTCCCGGCTATTTTTGACGTTTTTTTCGACTGTTTTTGACGTTTTTTTTTCGACTATTTTTGACGTTTCCCCGGCTATTTTTGACGTTTTTTTCGGCTATTTTAGGCATTTTTTCGGCTATTTTAGACGTTTTTTTTTTCAATTGCCAAGTCTAAAATCAGACTTGGATTAGACTTGCCAAGTCTAAAATCAGACTTGGATTAGACTTGCCAGGTCTAAAATCAGACTTGGATTAGACTTGCCAAGTCTAAAATCAGACTTGGATTTAGACTTGCCAAGTCTATAATCAGACTTGGATTAGACTTGCCAAGACTAAAATCAGACTTGGATTAGACTTGCCAAGTCTAAAATCAGACTTGGATTAGACTTGCCAAGTCTAAAATCAGACTTGGATTAGACTTGCCAATTCTAAAATCAGACTTGGATTAGACTTGCCAAGTCTAAAATCAGACTTGGATTAGACTTGCCAAGTCTAAAATCAGACTTGGATTAGACTTGCCAAGACTAAAATCAGACATGGATTAGACTTGCCAAGTCTATAATCAGACTTGGATTAGACTTGCTAATTCTAAAATCAGACTTGGATTAGACTTGCCAAGTCTAAAATCAGACTTGGATTAGACTTGCCAAGTCTAAAATCAGACTTGGATTAGACTTGCCAGGACTAAAATCAGACTTGGATTAGACTTGCCAAGTCTAAAATCAGACTTGGATTACACTTGCCAAGACTAAAGTCAGACATGGATTAGACTTGCCAAGTCTAAAATCAGACTTGGATTAGACTTGCCAGGACTAAAATCAGACTTGGATTAGACTTGCCAAGTCTAAAATCAGACTTGGATTAGACTTGCCAAGTCTAAAATCAGACTTCGATTAGACTTGCCAAGTCTAAAATCAGACTTGGATTAGACTTGCCAGGACTAAAATCAGACTTGGATTAGACTTGCCAAGTCTAAAATCAGACTTGGATTAGACTTGCCAAGACTAAAAACAGAACTGGATTTAGACTTGCCAAGTCTATACTCAGACTTGGATTAGACTTGCCAAGGCTAAAATCAGACTTGGATTAGACTTGCCAAGACTAAAATCAGACTTGGATTAGACTTGCCAAGTCTAAAATCAGACTTGGATTAGACTTGCCAAGTCTAAAATCAGACTTGGATTAGACTTGCCAATTCTAAAATCAGACTTGGATTAGACTTGCCAAGTCTAAAATCAGACTTGGATTAGACTTGCCAAGTCTAAAATCAGACTTGGATTAGAATTGCCAGGACTAAAATCAGACTTGGATTAGACTTGCCAAGTCTAAAATCAGACTTGGATTAGACTTGCCAAGTCTAAAATCAGACTTGGATTAGACTTGCCAAGGCTAAAATCAGACTTGGATTAGACTTGCCAAGACTAAAATCAGACTTGGATTAGACTTGCCAAGTCTAAAATCAGACTTGGATTAGACTTGCCAAGACTAAAATCAGACTTGGATTAGACTTGCCAAGTCTAAAATCAGACTTGGATTAGACTTGCCAAGTCTAAAATCAGACTTGGATTAGACTTGCCAATTCTAAAATCAGACTTGGATTAGACTTGCCAAGTCTAAAATCAGACTTGGATTAGACTTGCCAAGTCTAAAATCAGAATTGGATTAGAATTGCCAGGACTAAAATCAGACTTGGATTAGACTTGCCAAGTCTAAAATCAGACTTGGATTAGACTTGCCAAGTCTAAAATCAGACTTGGATTAGACTTGCCAAGTCTAAAATCAGACTTGGATTAGACTTGCCAATTCTAAAATCAGACTTGGATTAGACTTGCCAAGTCTAAAATCAGACTTGGATTAGACTTGCCAAGTCTAAAATCAGACTTGGATTAGACTTGCCAATTCTAAAATCAGACATGGAGTAGACTTGCCAAGTCTAAAATCAGACTTGGATTTAGACTTGCCAAGGCTAAAATCAGACTTGGATTAGACTTGCCAAGACTAAAATCAGACTTGGATTAGACTTGCCAAGTCTAAAATCAGACTTGGATTAGACTTGCCAAGTCTAAAATCAGACTTGGATTAGACTTGCCAATTCTAAAATCAGACTTGGATTAGACTTGCCACGTCTAAAATCAGACTTGTATTAGACCTGCCAAGACTAAAATCAGACTTGGATTAGACTTGCCAAGACTAAAATCAGACTTGGATTAGACTTGCCAAGTCTAAAATCAGACTTGGAATAGACTTGCCAAGTCTAAAATCAGACTTGGATTAGACTTGCCAAGTCTAAAATCAGACTTGGATTAGACTTGCCAAGTCTAAAATCAGACTTGGATTAGACTTGCCAATTCTAAAATCAGACTTGGATTAGATTTGCCAAGACTAAAATCAGACTTGGATTAGACTTGCCGCGTCTAAAATCAGACTTGGATTAGACCTGCCAAGACTAAAATCAGACTTGGATTAGACTTGCCAAGACTAAAATCAGACTTGGATTAGACTTGCCAAGTCTAAAATCAGACTTGGATTAGACTTGCCAAGACTAAAAACAGATTTGGATTTAGACTTGCCAAGTCTATAATCAGACTTGGATTAGACTTGCCAAGGCTAAAATCAGACTTGGATTAGACTTGCCAAGACTAAAATCAGACTTGGATTAGACTTGCCAAGTCTAAAATCAGACTTGGATTAGACTTGCCAAGTCTAAAATCAGACTTGGATTAGACTTGCCAATTCTAAAATCAGACTTGGATTAGACTTGCCAAGTCTAAAATCAGACTTGGATTAGACTTGCCAAGTCTAAAATCAGACTTGGATTAGAATTGCCAGGACTAAAATCAGACTTGGATTAGACTTGCCAAGTCTAAAATCAGACTTGGATTAGACTTGCCAAGGCTAAAATCAGACATGGATTAGACTTGCCAAGTCTAAAATCAGACTTGGATTAGACTTCCCAAGTCTAAGATCAGACTTGGATTAGACTTGCCAAGTCTAAAAACAGACTTGGATTTAGACTTGCCAAGTCTATAATCAGACTTGGATTAGACCTGCCAAGGCTAAAATCAGACTTGGATTAGACTTGCCAAGACTAAAATCAAACTTGGATTAGACATGCCAAGTTTAAAATCAGACTTGGATTAGACTTTCCAAGTCTAAAATCAGACTTGGATTAGACTTTCCAAGTCTAAAATCAGACTTGGATTTAGACTTGCCAAGTCTATAATCAGACTTGGATTAGACTTGCCAAGACTAAAATCAGACTTGGATTAGACTTGCCAAGACTAAAATCAGACTTGGATTAGACTTGCCAAGTCTATAATCAGACTTGGATTAGACTTGCCAAGTCTAAAAACAGTCTTGGATTTAGACTTGCCAGGTCTATAATCAGACTTGGATTAGACTTGCCAAGGCTAAAATCAGACTTGGATTAGACTTGCCAAGACTAAAATCAAACTTGGATTAGACTTGCCAAGTTTAAAATCAGACTTGGATCAGACTTGCCTAGTCTAAAATCAGACCTGGATTAGACTTTCCAAGTCTAAAATCAGTCTTGGATTTAGACTTGCCAAGTCTATAATCAGACTTGGATTAGACTTGCCAAGACTAAAATCAGACTTGGATTAGACTTGCCAAGACTAAAATCAGACTTGGATTAGACTTGCCAAGTCTATAATCAGACTTGGATTAGAATTGCCAAGACTAAAATCAGACTTGGATTAGACTTGCCAAGTCTAAAATCAGACTTGTATTAGACTTGCCAAGACTAAAATCAGACTTGGATTAGACTTGCCAAGACTAAAATCAGACTTGGAATAGACTTGCTAAGTCTAAAATCAGACTTGGATTAGACTTGCCAAGTCTAAAATCAGACTTGGATTAGACTTAACAAGTCTAAAATCAGACTTGGATTTAGACTTGCCAAGTCCATAATCAGACTTGGATTAGACTTGCCAAGACTAAAATCAGACTTGGATTAGACTTGCCAAGTCTAAAATCAGACTTGGATTAGAATTGCCAAGACTAAAATCAGACTTGGATTAGACTTGCCAAGTCTAAAATAAGACTTGGATTTAGACTTGCCAAGTCTATAATCAGACTTGGATTAGACTTGCCGAGACTAAAATCAGACTTGGATTAGACTTGCCAAGTCTAAAATCAGACTTGGATTAGACTTGCCAAGTCTAAAATCAGACTTGGATTTAGACTTGCCAAGTCTAAAATCAGACTTGGATTAGACTTGCCAAGACTGAAATCAGACTTGGATTAGATTTGCCAAGTCTAAAATCAGACTTGGAATAGACCTGCCAAGACTAAAATCAGACTTGGATTAGACTTCACAAGTCTAAAATCAGACTTGGATTTAGACTTGCCAAGTCTATAATCAGACTTGGATTAGACTTGCCAAGACTAAAATCAGACTTGGATTAGACTTGCCAAGACTAAAATCAGACTTGGATTAGACTTGCCAAGACTAAAATCAGACTTGGATTAGACTTGCCAAGTCTATAATCAGACATGGATTAGACTTGCCAAGTCTAAAAACAGACTTGGATTTAGACTTGCCAAGTCTATAATCAGACTTGGATTAGACTTGCCAAGACTAAAATCAGACTTGGATTAGACTTGCCAAGTCTAAAATCAGACTTGGATTAGACTTGCCAAACTAAAATCAGGCTTGGATTAGACTTGCCAAGTCTAAAATCAGACTTGGATTTAGACTTGCCAAGTCTATAATCAGACTTGGATTAGACTTGCCGAGACTAAAATCAGACTTGGATTGGACTTGCCAAGTCTAAAATCAGACTTGGATTAGACTTGCCAAGTCTAAAATCAGACTTGGATTTAGACTTGCCAAGTCTAAAATCAGACTTGGATTAGACTTGCCAAGACTAAAATCAGACTTTGATTAGACTTGCCAAGTCTAAAATCAGACTTGTAATAGACCTGCCAAGACTATAATCAGACTTGGATTAGACTTCCCAAGTCTAAAATCAGACTTGGATTTAGACTTGCCAAGTCTATAATCAGACTTGGATTAGACTTGCCAAAACTAAAATCAGACTTGGATTAGACTTGCCAAGACTAAAATCAGACTTGGATTAGACTTGCCAAGTCTAAAATCAGACTTGTATTAGACTTGCCAAGACTAAAATCAGACTTGGATTAGACTTGCCAAGACTAAAATCGGACTTGGATTTAGACTTGCCAAGTCTAAAATCAGACTTGGATTAGACTTTCCAAGTCTAAAATCAGACTTGGATTTAGACTTGCCAAGTCAATAATCAGACTTGGATTAGACTTGCCAAGACTAAAATCAAACTTGGATTAGACTTGCCAAGACTAAAATCAGACTTGGATTAGACTTGCCAAGTCTGTAATCAGACTTGGATTAGAATTGCCAAGACTAAAATCAGACTTGGATTAGACTTGCCAAGTCTAAAATCAGACTTGGAATAGACTTGCCAAGACTAAAATCAGACTTGGATTAGACTTGCCAAGTCTAAAATCAGACTTGGATTTAGACTTGCCAAGTCTATAATCAGACTTGGATTAGACTTGCCAAGACCAAAATCAGACTTAGATTAGACTTGCCAAGACTAAAATCAGACTTGGATTAGACTTGCCAAGTCTAAAATCAGACTTGTATTAGACTTGCCAAGACTAAAATCAGACTTGGATTAGACTTGCCAAGACTAAAATCAGACTTGGATTAGACTTGCCAAGTCTAAAATCAGACTTCGATTAGACCTGCCAAGTCTAAAATCAGACTTGGATTAGACTTGCCAAGTCTAAAATCAGACTTGGATTTAAACTTGCCAAGTCCATAATCAGACTTGGATTAGACTTGCCAAGACTAAAATCAGACTTGGATTAGACTTGCCAAGACTAAAATCAGACTTGGATTAGACTTGCCAAGTCTAAAATCAGACTTGGATTTAGACTTGCCAAGTTTAAAATCAGACTTGGATTAGACTTGCCAATACTAAAATCAGACTTGGATTAGACTTGCCAAGACTAAAATCAGACTTGGATTAGACTTGCCAAGTCTAAAATCAGACTTGGATTTAGACTTGCCAAGTCTGTAATCAGACTTGGATTAGACTTGCCAAGACTAAAATCAGACTTGGATTAGACTTGCCAAGACTAAAATCAGACTTGGATTAGACTTGCTAAGTCTAAAATCAGACTTGGATTAGACTTGCCAAGTCTAAAATCAGACTTGGATTAGACTTAACAAGTCTAAAATCAGACTTGGATTTAGACTTGCCAAGTCCATAATCAGACTTGGATTAGACTTGCCAAGACTAAAATCAGACTTGGATTAGACTTGCCAAGTCTAAAATCAGACTTGGATTAGAATTGCCAAGACTAAAATCAGACTTGGATTAGACTTGCCAAGTCTAAAATAAGACTTGGATTTAGACTTGCCAAGTCTATAATCAGACTTGGATTAGACTTGCCGAGACTAAAATCAGACTTGGATTAGACTTGCCAAGTCTAAAATCAGACTTGGATTAGACTTGCCAAGTCGAAAATCAGACTTGGATTTACACTTGCCAAGTCTAAAATCAGACTTGGATTAGACTTGCCAAGACTAAAATCAGACTTGGATTAGACTTGCCAAGTCTATAATCAGACTTGGATTAGACTTGCCAAGACTAAAATCAGACTTGGATTAGACTTGCCAAGACTAAAATCAGACTTGGATTAGACTTGCCAAGACCAAAATCAGACTTGGATTAGACTTGCCAAGTCTATAATCAGACATGGATTAGACTTGCCAAGTCTAAAAACAGACTTGGATTTAGACTTGCCAAGTCCATAATCAGACTTGGATTAGACTTGCCAAGACTAAAATCAGACTTGGATTAGACTTGCCAAGTCTAAAATCAGACTTGGATTAGACTTGCCAAACTAAAATCAGGCTTGGATTAGACTTGCCAAGTCTAAAATCAGACTTGGATTTAGACTTGCCAAGTCTATAATCAGACTTGGATTAGACTTGCCGAGACTAAAATCAGACTTGGATTAGACTTGCCAAGTCTAAAATCAGACTTGGATTAGACTTGCCAAGTCTAAAATCAGACTTGGATTTAGACTTGCCAAGTCTAAAATCAGACTTGGATTAGACTTGCCAAGACTAAAATCAGACTTGGATTAGACTTGCCAAATCTAAAATCAGACTTGGAATAGACCTGTCAAGACTATAATCAGACTTGGATTAGACTTCCCAAGTCTAAAATCAGACTTGGATTTAGACTTGCCAAGTCTATAATCAGACTTGGATTAGACTTGCCAAAAGTAAAATCAGACTTGGATTAGACTTGCCAAGACTAAAATCAGACTTGGATTAGACTTGCCAAGTCTAAAATCAGACTTGAATTAGACTTGCCAAGACTAAAATCAGACTTGGATTAGACTTGCCAAGACTAAAATCGGACTTGGATTTAGACTTGCCAAGTCTAAAATCAGACTTGGATTAGACTTTCCAAGTCTAAAATCAGACTTGGATTTAGACTTGCCAAGTCAATAATCAGACTTGGATTAGACTTGCCAAGACTAAAATCAGACTTGTATTAGACTTGCCAAGACTAAAATCAGACTTGGATTAGACTTGCCAAGTCTGTAATCAGACTTGGATTAGAATTGCCAAGACTAAAATCAGACTTGGATTAGACTTGCCAAGTCTAAAATCAGACTTGGAATAGACTTGCCAAGACTAAAATCAGACTTGGATTAGACTTGCCAAGTCTAAAATCAGACTTGGATTTAGACTTGCCAAGTCTATAATCAGACTTGGATTAGACTTGCCAAGACCAAAATCAGACTTAGATTAGACTTGCCAAGACTAAAATCAGACTTGGATTAGACTTGCCAAGTCTAAAATCAGACTTGTATTAGACTTGCCAAGACTAAAATCAGACTTGGATTAGACATGCCAAGACTAAAATCAGACTTGGATTAGACTTGCCAAGTCTAAAATCAGACTTCGATTAGACCTGCCAAGTCTAAAATCAGACTTGGATTAGACTTGCCAAGTCTAAAATCAGACTTGGATTTAAACTTGCCAAGTCCATAATCAGACTTGGATTAGACTTGCCAAGACTAAAATCAGACTTGGATTAGACTTGCCAAGTCTAAAATCAGACTTGGATTAGACTTGCCAATACTAAAATCAGACTTGGATTAGACTTGCCAAGACTAAAATCAGACTTGGATTAGACTTGCCAAGTCTAAAATCAGACTTGGATTTAGACTTGCCAAGTCTATAATCAGACTTGGATTAGACTTGCCAAGACTAAAATCAGACTTGGATTAGACTTGCCAAGACTAAAATCAGACTTGGAATAGACTTGCCAAGTCTAAAATCAGACTTGGATTTAGACTTGCCAAGACTATTATCAGACTTGGATTAGACTTGCCAAGACTAAAATCAGACTTGGATTAGACTTGCCAAGACTAAAATCAGACTTGGATTTAAACTTGCCAAGTCCATAATCAGACTTGGATTAGACTTGCCAAGACTAAAATCAGACTTGGATTAGACTTGCCAAGTCTAAAATCAGACTTGGATTAGACTTGCCAATACTAAAATCAGACTTGGATTAGACTTGCCAAGACTAAAATCAGACTTGGATTAGACTTGCCAAGTCTAAAATCAGACTTGGATTTAGACTTGCCAAGTCTAAAATCAGACTTGGATTAGACTTGCCAAGTCTAAAATCAGACTTGAATTAGACTTGCCAAGACTAAAATCAGACTTGGATTAGACTTGCCAAGACTAAAATCGGACTTGGATTTAGACTTGCCAAGTCTAAAATCAGACTTGGATTAGACTTTCCAAATCTAAAATCAGACTTGGATTTAGACTTGCCAAGTCAATAATCAGACTTGGATTAGACTTGCCAAGACTAAAATCAGACTTGGATTAGACTTGCCAAGACTAAAATCAGACTTGGATTAGACTTGCCAAGTCTGTAATCAGACTTGGATTAGAATTGCCAAGACTAAAATCAGACTTGGATTAGACTTGCCAAGTCTAAAATCAGACTTGGAATAGACTTGCCAAGACTAAAATCAGACTTGGATTAGACTTGCCAAGTCTAAAATCAGACTTGGATTTAGACTTGCCAAGTCTATAATCAGACTTGGATTAGACTTGCCAAGACCAAAATCAGACTTAGATTAGACTTGCCAAGACTAAAATCAGACTTGGATTAGACTTGCCAAGTCTAAAATCAGACTTGTATTAGACTTGCCAAGACTAAAATCAGACTTGGATTAGACTTGCCAAGACTAAAATCAGACTTGGATTAGACTTGCCAAGTCTAAAATCAGACTTCGATTAGACCTGCCAAGTCTAAAATCAGACTTGGATTAGACTTGCCAAGTCTAAAATCAGACTTGGATTTAAACTTGCCAAGTCCATAATCAGACTTGGATTAGACTTGCCAAGACTAAAATCAGACTTGGATTAGACTTGCCAAGTCTAAAATCAGACTTGGATTAGACTTGCCAATACTAAAATCAGACTTGGATTAGACTTGACAAGACTAAAATCAGACTTGGATTAGACTTGCCAAGTCTAAAATCAGACTTGGATTTAGACTTGCCAAGTCTATAATCAGACTTGGATTAGACTTGCCAAGACTAAAATCAGACTTGGATTAGACTTGCCAAGACTAAAATCAGACTTGGAATAGACTTGCCAAGTCTAAAATCAGACTTGGATTTAGACTTGCCAAGACTATTATCAGACTTGGATTAGACTTGCCAAGACTAAAATCAGACTTGGATTAGACTTGCCAAGACTAAAATCCGACTTGGATTAGACTTGCCAAGTCTAAAATAAGACTTGGATTAGACTTGCCAAGACTAAAATCAGACTTGGATTAGACTTGCCAAATCTAAAATCAGACTTGGATTTAGACTTGCCAAGTCTATAATCAGACTTGGATTAGACTTGCCAAGACTAAAATCAGAATTGGATTAGACTTGCCAAGACTAAAATCAGACTTGGATTAGACTTGCCAAGTCTAAAATCAAACTTGGATTAGACTTGCCAAGACTAAAATCAGACTTGGATTAGACTTGCCAAGTCTAAAATCAGACTTCGATTAGACCTGCCAAGTCTAAAATCAGACTTGGATTAGACTTGCCAAGTCTAAAATCAGACTTGGATTTAAACTTGCCAAGTCAATAATCAGACTTGGATTAGACTTGCCAAGACTAAAATCAGACTTGGATTAGACTTGCCAAGTCTAAAATCAGACTTGTATTAGGTTTGCCAAGACTAAAATCAGACTTGGATTAGACTTGCCAAGACTAAAATCAGACTTGGATTAGACTTGCCAAGTCTAAAATCAGACTTCGATTAGACCTGCCAAGTCTAAAATCAGACTTGGATTAGACTTGCCAAGTCTAAAATCAGACTTGGATTTAAACTTGCCAAGTCAATAATCAGACTTGGATTAGACTTGCCAAGACTAAAATCAGACTTGGATTAGACTTGCCAAGTCTAAAATCAGACTTGTATTAGGTTTGCCAAGACTAAAATCAGACTTGGATTAGACTTGCCAAGACTAAAATCAGACTTGGATTAGACTTGCCAAGTCTAAAATCAGACTTCGATTAGACCTGCCAAGTCTAAAATCAGACTTGGATTAGACTTGCCAAGTCTAAAATCAGACTTGGATTTAAACTTGCCAAGTCCATAATCAGACTTGGATTAGACTTGCCAAGACTAAAATCAGACTTGGATTAGACTTGCCAAGTCTAAAATCAGACTTGGATTAGACTTGCCAATACTAAAATCAGACTTGGATTAGACTTGCCAAGACTAAAATCAGACTTGGATTAGACTTGCCAAGTCTAAAATCAGACTTGGATTTAGACTTGCCAAGTCTATAATCAGACTTGGATTAGACTTGCCAAGACTAAAATCAGACTTGGATTAGACTTGCCAAGACTAAAATCAGACTTGGAATAGACTTGCCAGGTCTAAAATCAGACTTGGATTTAGACTTGCCAAGACTATTATCAGACTTGGATTAGACTTGCCAAGACTAAAATCAGACTTGGATTAGACTTGCCAAGACTAAAATCAGACTTGGATTAGACTTGCCAAGTCTAAAATCAGACTTGGATTAGACTTGCCAATACTAAAATCAGACTTGGATTAGACTTGCCAAGACTAAAATCAGACTTGGATTAGACTTGCCAAGTCTAAAATCAGACTTGGATTTAGACTTGCCAAGTCTATAATCAGACTTGGATTAGACTTGCCAAGACTAAAATCAGACTTGGATTAGACTTGCCAAGACTAAAATCAGACTTGGAATAGACTTGCCAAGTCTAAAATCAGACTTGGATTTAGACTTGCCAAGACTATTATCAGACTTGGATTAGACTTGCCAAGACTAAAATCAGACTTGGATTAGACTTGCCAAGACTAAAATCAGACTTGGATTAGACTTGCCAAGACTAAAATCAGACTTGGATTAGACTTGCCAAGACTAAAATCAGACTTGGATTAGACTTGCCAAGTCTAAAATCAGACTTGGATTTAGACTTGCCAAGTCTATAATCAGACTTGGATTAGACTTGCCAAGACTAAAATCAGACTTGGATTAGACTTGCCAAGACTAAAATCAGACTTGGATTAGACTTGCCAAGTCTAAAATCAGACTTGGATTAGACTTACCAAGTCTAAAATCAGACTTGGATTTAAACTTGCCAAGTCCATAATCAGACTTGGATTAGACTTGCCAAGACTAAAATCAGACTTGGATTTAAACTTGCCAAGTCCATAATCAGACTTGGATTAGACTTGCCAAGACTAAAATCAGACTTGGATTAGACTTGCCAAGTCTAAAATCAGACTTGTATTAGACTTGCCAATACTAAAATCAGACTTGGATTAGACTTGCCAAGACTAAAATCAGACTTGGATTAGACTTGCCAAGTCTAAAATCAGACTTGGATTTAGACTTGCCAAGTCTATAATCAGACTTGGATTAGACTTGCCAAGACTAAAATCAGACTTGGATTAGACTTGCCAAGACTAAAATCAGACTTGGAATAGACTTGCCAAGTCTAAAATCAGACTTGGATTTAGACTTGCCAAGACTATTATCAGACTTGGATTAGACTTGCCAAGACTAAAATCAGACTTGGATTAGACTTGCCAAGACTAAAATCAGACTTGGATTAGACTTGCCAAGACTAAAATCAGACTTGGATTAGACTTGCCAAGACTAAAATCAGACTTGGATTAGACTTGCCAAGTCTAAAATCAGACTTGGATTTAGACTTGCCAAGTCTATAATCAGACTTGGATTAGACTTGCCAAGACTAAAATCAGACTTGGATTAGACTTGCCAAGGCTAAAATCAGACTTGGATTAGACTTGCCAAGTCTAAAATCAGACTTGGATTAGACTTACCAAGTCTAAAATCAGACTTGGATTTAAACTTGCCAAGTCCATAATCAGACTTGGATTAGACTTGCCAAGACTAAAATCAGACTTGGATTAGACTTGCCAAGTCTAAAATCAGACTTGGATTAGACTTGCCAATACTAAAATCAGACTTGGATTAGACTTGCCAAGACTAAAATCAGACTTGGATTAGACTTGCCAAGTCTAAAATCAGACTTGGATTTAGACTTGCCAAGTCTATAATCAGACTTGGATTAGACTTGCCAAGACTAAAATCAGACTTGGATTAGACTTGCCAAGACAAAAATCAGACTTGGATTAGACTTGCCAAGACTAAAATCAGACTTGGATTAGACTTGCCAAGTCTAAAATCAGACTTGGATTAGACTTGCCAAGTCTAAAATCAGACTTGGATTTAAACTTGTCAAGTCCATAATCAGACTTGGATTAGACTTGCCAAGACTAAAATCAGACTTGGATTTAAACTTGCCAAGTCCATAATCAGACTTGTATTAGACTTGCCAAGACTAAAATCAGACTTGGATTAGACTTGCCAAGTCTAAAATCAGACTTGGATTAGACTTGCCAAGACTAAAATCAGACTTGGATTTAAACTTGCCAAGTCCATAATCAGACTTGTATTAGACTTGCCAAGACTAAAATCAGACTTGGATTAGACTTGCCAAGTCTAAAACCAGACTTGGATTAGACTTGCCAATACTAAAATCAGACTTGGATTAGACTTGCCAAGACTAAAATCAGACTTGGATTAGTCTTGCCAAGTCTAAAATCAGACTTGGATTTAGACTTGCCAGGTCTATAATCAGACTTGGATTAGACTTGCCAAGACTAAAATCAGACTTGGAATAGACTTGCCAAGTCTAAAATCAGACTTGGATTTAGACTTGCCAAGACTATTATCAGACTTGGATTAGACTTGCCAAGTCTAAAATCAGACTTGGATTTAAACTTGCCAAGTCCATAATCGGACTTGGATTAGACTTGCCAAGACTAAAATCAGACTTGGATTTAAACTTGCCAAGTCCATAATCAGACTTGGATTAGACTTGCCAAGACTAAAATCAGACTTGGATTAGACTTGCCAAGTCTAAAATCAGACTTGGATTAGACTTGCCAATACTAAAATCAGACTTGGATTAGACTTGCCAAGACTAAAATCAGACTTGGATTAGACTTGCCAAGTCTAAAATCAGACTTGGATTTAGACTTGCCAAGTCTATAGTCAGACTTGGATTAGACTTGCCAAGACTAAAATCAGACTTGGAATAGACTTGCCAAGTCTAAAATCAGACTTGGATTTAGACTTGCCAAGACTATTATCAGACTTGGATTAGACTTGCCAAGACTAATATCAGACTTGGATTAGACTTGCCAAGACTAAAATCAGACTTGGATTAGACTTGCCAAGACAAAAATCAGACTTGGATTAGACTTGCCAAGACTAAAATCAGACTTGGATTAGACTTGCCAAGTCTAAAATCAGACTTGGATTAGACTTGCCAAGTCTAAAATCAGACTTGGATTTAAACTTGCCAAGTCCATAATCAGACTTGGATTAGACTTGCCAAGACTAAAATCAGACTTGGATTTAAACTTGCCAAGTCCATAATCAGACTTGGATTAGACTTGCCAAGACTAAAATCAGACTTGGATTAGACTTGCCAAGTCTAAAATCAGACTTGGATTAGACTTGCCAATACTAAAATCAGACTTGGATTAGACTTGCCAAGACTAAAATCAGACTTCGATTAGACTTGCCAAGTCTAAAATCAGACTTGGATTTAGACTTGCCAGGTCTATAATCAGACTTGGATTAGACTTGCCAAGACTAAAATCAGACTTGGAATAGACTTGCCAAGTCTAAAATCAGACTTGGATTTAGACTTGCCAAGACTATTATCAGACTTGGATTAGACTTGCCAAGTCTAAAATCAGACTTGGATTTAAACTTGCCAAGTCCATAATCAGACTTGGATTAGACTTGCCAAGACTAAAATCAGACTTGGATTTAAACTTGCCAAGTCCATAATCAGACTTGGATTAGACTTGCCAAGACTAAAATCAGACTTGGATTAGACTTGCCAAGTCTAAAATCAGACTTGGATTAGACTTGCCAATACTAAAATCAGACTTGGATTAGACTTGCCAAGACTAAAATCAGACTTGGATTAGACTTGCCAAGTCTAAAATCAGACTTGGATTTAGACTTGCCAAGTCTATAATCAGACTTGGATTAGACTTGCCAAGACTAAAATCAGACTTGGAATAGACTTGCCAAGTCTAAAATCAGACTTGGATTTAGACTTGCCAAGACTATTATCAGACTTGGATTAGACTTGCCAAGACTAAAATCAGACTTGGATTAGACTTGCCAAGACTAAAATCAGACTTGGATTAGACTTGCCAAGACTAAAATCAGACTTGGATTAGACTTGCCAAGTCTAAAATCAGACTTCGATTAGACCTGCCAAGTCTAAAATCAGACTTGGATTAGACTTGCCAAGACTAAAATCAGACTTGGATTAGACTTGCCAAGTCTAAAATCAGACTTGGATTAGACTTGCCAATACTAAAATCAGACTTGGATTAGACTTGCCAAGACTAAAATCAGACTTGGATTAGACTTGCCAAGTCTAAAATCAGACTTGGATTTAGACTTGCCAAGTCTATAATCAGACTTGGATTAGACTTGCCAAGACTAAAATCAGACTTGGAATAGACTTGCCAAGTCTATAATCAGACTTGGATTAGACTTGCCAAGACTAAAATCAGACTTGGATTAGACTTGCCAAGACTAAAATCAGACTTGGATTTAAACTTGCCAAGTCCATAATCAGACTTGGATTAGACTTGCCAAGACTAAAATCAGACTTGGATTAGACTTGCCAAGTCTAAAATCATACTTGGATTAGACTTGCCAATACTAAAATCAGACTTGGATTATCCTTGCCAAGACTAAAATCAGACTTGGATTAGACTTGCCAAGTCTAAAATCAGACTTGGATTTAGACTTGCCAAGTCTATAATCAGACTTGGATTAGACTTGCCAAGACTAAAATCAGACTTGGAATAGACTTGCCAAGTCTAAAATCAGACTTGGATTTATACTTGCCAAGACTATTATCAGACTTGGATTAGACTTGCCAAGACTAAAATCAGACTTGGATTAGACTTGCCAAGACTAAAATCAGACTTGGATTAGACTTGCCAAGACTAAAATCAGACTTGGATTAGACTTGCCAAGTCTAAAATCAGACTTCGATTAGACCTGCCAAGTCTAAAATCAGACTTGGATTAGACTTGCCAAGACTAAAATCAGACTTGGAATAGACTTGCCCAGTCTATAATCAGACTTGAATTAGACTTGCCAAGACTAAAATCAGATTTGGAATAGACTTGCCAAGTCTAAAATCAGACTTGGATTTAGACTTGCCAAGACTATTATCAGACTTGGATTAGACTTGCCAAGACTAAAATCAGACTTGGATTAGACTTGCCAAGACTAAAATCAGACTTGGATTTAGACTTGCCAAGACTATTATCAGACTTGGATTAGACTTGCCAAGACTAAAATCAGACTTGGATTAGACTTGCCAAGACTAAAATCAGACTTGGATTAGACTTGCCATGACTAAAATCAGACTTGGATTAGACTTGCCAAGTCTAAAATCAGACTTCGATTAGACCTGCCAAGTCTAAAATCAGACCTGGATTAGACTTGCCAAGACTAAAATCAGACTTGGATTAGACTTGCCAAGACTAAAATCAGACTTGGATTAGACTTGCCAAGACTAAAATCAGACTTGGATTTAAACTTGCCAAGTCCATAATCAGACTTGGATTAGACTTGCCAAGACTAAAATCAGACTTGGATTAGACTTGCCAAGTCTAAAATCAGATTTGGATTAGACTTGCCAATACTAAAATCAGACTTGGATTAGACTTGCCAAGACTAAAATCAGACTTGGATTAGACTTGCCAAGTCTAAAATCAGACTTGGATTTAGACTTGCCAAGTCTATAATCAGACTTCGATTAGACCTGCCAAGTCTAAAATCAGACTTGGATTAGACTTGCCAAGACTAAAATCAGACTTGGATTAGACTTGCCAAGTCTAAAATCAGACTTGGATTAGACTTGCCAATACTAAAATCAGACTTGGATTAGACTTGCCAAGACTAAAATCAGACTTGGATTAGACTTGCCAAGACTAAAATCAGACTTGGATTAGACTTGCCAAGACTAAAATCAGACTTGGATTAGACTTGCCAAGTCTAAAATCAGACTTCGATTAGACCTGCCAAGTCTAAAATCAGACTTGGATTAGACTTGCCAAGACTAAAATCAGACTTGGAATAGACTTGCCCAGTCTATAATCAGACTTGAATTAGACTTGCCAAGACTAAAATCAGATTTGGAATAGACTTGCCAAGTCTAAAATCAGACTTGGATTTAGACTTGCCAAGACTATTATCAGACTTGGATTAGACTTGCCAAGACTAAAATCAGACTTGGATTAGACTTGCCAAGACTAAAATCAGACTTGGATTTAGACTTGCCAAGACTATTATCAGACTTGGATTAGACTTGCCAAGACTAAAATCAGACTTGGATTAGACTTGCCAAGACTAAAATCAGACTTGGATTAGACTTGCCAAGACTAAAATCAGACTTGGATTAGACTTGCCAAGTCTAAAATCAGACTTCGATTAGACCTGCCAAGTCTAAAATCAGACCTGGATTAGACTTGCCAAGACTAAAATCAGACTTGGATTAGACTTGCCAAGACTAAAATCAGACTTGGATTAGACTTGCCAAGACTAAAATCAGACTTGGATTTAAACTTGCCAAGTCCATAATCAGACTTGGATTAGACTTGCCAAGACTAAAATCAGACTTGGATTAGACTTGCCAAGTCTAAAATCAGATTTGGATTAGACTTGCCAATACTAAAATCAGACTTGGATTAGACTTGCCAAGACTAAAATCAGACTTGGATTAGACTTGCCAAGTCTAAAATCAGACTTGGATTTAGACTTGCCAAGTCTATAATCAGACTTCGATTAGACCTGCCAAGTCTAAAATCAGACTTGGATTAGACTTGCCAAGACTAAAATCAGACTTGGATTAGACTTGCCAAGTCTAAAATCAGACTTGGATTAGACTTGCCAATACTAAAATCAGACTTGGATTAGACTTGCCAAGACTAAAATCAGACTTGGATTAGACTTGCCAAGTCTAAAATCAGACTTGGATTTAGACTTGCCAAGTCTATAATCAGACTTGGATTAGACTTGCCAAGACTAAAATCAGACTTGGAATAGACTTGCCAAGTCTAAAATCAGACTTGGATTTAGACTTGCCAAGACTATTATCAGACTTGGATTAGACTTGCCAAGACTAAAATCAGACTTGGATTAGACTTGCCAAGACTAAAATCAGACTTGGATTAGACTTGCCAAGTCTAAAATCAGACTTCGATTAGACCTGCCAAGTCTAAAATCAGACTTGGATTAGACTTGCCAAGACTAAAATCAGACTTGGATTAGACTTGCCAAGTCTAAAATCAGACTTGGATTAGACTTGCCAATACTAAAATCAGACTTGGATTAGACTTGCCAAGACTAAAATCAGACTTGGATTAGACTTGCCAAGTCTAAAATCAGACTTGGATTTAGACTTGCCAAGTCTATAATCAGACTTGGATTAGACTTGCCAAGACTAAAATCAGACTTGGAATAGACTTGCCAAGTCTATAATCAGACTTGGATTAGACTTGCCAAGACTAAAATCAGACTTGGAATAGACTTGCCAAGTCTAAAATCAGACTTGGATTTAGACTTGCCAAGACTATTATCAGACTTGGATTAGACTTGCCAAGACTAAAATCAGACTTGGATTAGACTTGCCAAGACTAAAATCAGACTTGGATTAGACTTGCCAAGACTAAAATCAGACTTGAATTAGACTTGCCAAGTCTAAAGTCAGACTTCGATTAGACCTGCCAAGTCTAAAATCAGACTTGGATTAGACTTGCCAAGACTAAAATCAGACTTGGATTAGACTTGCCAAGTCTAAAATCAGACTTGGATTAGACTTGCCAATACTAAAATCAGACTTGGATTAGACTTGCCACGACTAAAATCAGACTTGGATTAGACTTGCCAAGTCTAAAATCAGACTTGGATTTAGACTTGCCAAGTCTATAATCAGACTTGGATTAGACTTGCCAAGACTAAAATCAGACTTGGAATAGACTTGCCAAGTCTAAAATCAGACTTGGATTTAGACTTGCCAAGACTATTATCAGACTTGGATTAGACTTGCCAAGACTAAAATCAGACTTGGATTAGACTTGCCAAGACTAAAATCAGACTTGGATTAGACTTGCCAGGTCTAAAATCAGACTTGGATTAGACTTGCCAAGACTAAAATCAGACTTGGATTAGACTTGCCAAGTCTAAAATCAGACTTCGATTAGACCTGCCAAGTCTAAAATCAGACTTGGATTAGACTTGCCAATTTTAAAATCAGACTTGGATTTAAACTTGCCAAGTCCATAATCAGACTTGGATTAGACTTGCCAAGACTAAAATCAGACTTTTATTAGACTTGCCAAGTCTAAAATCAGACTTGTATTAGACTTGCCAAGACTAAAATCAGACTTGGATTAGACTTGCCAAGACTAAAATCAGACTTGGATTAGACTTGCCAAGTCTAAAATCAGACTTCGATTAGACCTGCCAAGTCTAAAATCAGACTTGGATTAGACTTGCCAAGTCTAAAATCAGACTTGGATTTAAACTTGCCAAGTCCATAATCAGACTTGGATTAGACTTGCCAAGACTAAAATCAGACTTGGATTAGACTTGCCAAGTCTAAAATCAGACTTGGATTAGACTTGCCAATACTAAAATCAGACTTGGATTAGACTTGCCAAGTCTAAAATCAGACTTGGATTAGACTTGCCAAGACTAAGATCAGACTTGGATTAGACTTGCCAAGTCTAAAATCAGACTTCGATTAGACCTGCCAAGTCTAAAATCAGACTTGGATTAGACTTGCCAAGACTAAAATCAGACTTGGATTAGACTTGCCAAGTCTAAAATCAGACTTGGATTAGACTTGCCAATACTAAAATCAGACTTGGATTAGACTTGCCAAGACTAAAATCAGACTTGGATTAGACTTGCCAAGTCTAAAATCAGACTTGGATTTAGACTTGCCAAGTCTATAATCAGACTTGGATTAGACTTGCCAAGACTAAAATCAGACTTGGAATAGACTTGCCAAGTCTAAAATCAGACTTGGATTTAGACTTGCCAAGACTATTATCAGACTTGGATTAGACTTGCCAAGACTAAAATCAGACTTGGATTAGACTTGCCAAGACTAAAATCAGACTTGGATTAGACTTGCCAAGACTAAAATCAGACTTGGATTAGACTTGCCAAGTCTAAAATCAGACTTCGATTAGACCTGCCAAGTCTAAAATCAGACTTGGATTAGACTTGCCAAGACTAAAATCAGACTTGGATTAGACTTGCCAAGACTAAAATCAGACTTGGATTAGACTTGCCAAGTCTAAAATTAGACTTGGATTAGACTTGCCAAGACTAAAATCAGACTTGGATTAGACTTGCCAAGTCTAAAATCAGACTTCGATTAGACCTGCCAAGTCTAAAATCAGACTTGGATTAGACTTGCCAAGTATAAAATCAGACTTGGATTTAAACTTGCCAAGTCCATAATCAGACTTGGATTAGACTTGCCAAGACTAAAATCAGACTTGGATTAGACTTGCCAAGACTAAAATCAGACTTGTATTAGACTTGCCAAGTCTAAAATAAGACTTGGATTAGACTTGCCAAGTCTAAAATCAGACTTGGATTTAAACTTGCCAAGTCCATAATCAGACTTGGATTAGACTTGCCAAGACTAAAATCAGACTTGGATTAGACTTGCCAAGTCTAAAATCAGACTTGGATTAGACTTGCCAATACTAAAATCAGACTTGGATTAGACTTGCCAAGTCTAAAATCAGACTTGGATTAGACTTGCCAAGACTAAAATCAGACTTGGATTAGACTTGCCAAGTCTAAAATCAGACTTGGATTTAAACTTGCCAAGTCCATAATCAGACTTGGATTAGACTTGCCAAGACTAAAATCAGACTTGGATTAGACTTGCCAAGTCTAAAATCAGACTTGGATTAGACTTGCCAATACTAAAATCAGACTTGGATTAGACTTGCCAAGTCTAAAATCAGACTTGGATTAGACTTGCCAAGACTAAGATCAGACTTGGATTAGACTTGCCAAGTCTAAAATCAGACTTCGATTAGACCTGCCAAGTCTAAAATCAGACTTGGATTAGACTTGCCAAGACTAAAATCAGACTTGGATTAGACTTGCCAAGTCTAAAATCAGACTTGGATTAGACTTGCCAATACTAAAATCAGACTTGGATTAGACTTGCCAAGACTAAAATCAGACTTGGATTAGACTTGCCAAGTCTAAAATCAGACTTGGATTTAGACTTGCCAAGTCTATAATCAGACTTGGATTAGACTTGCCAAGACTAAAATCAGACTTGGAATAGACTTGCCAAGTCTAAAATCAGA
The DNA here is from genome assembly GCF_964194025.1 of Convolutriloba macropyga. NCBI lineage: Eukaryota > Metazoa > Xenacoelomorpha > Acoela > Convolutidae > Convolutriloba > Convolutriloba macropyga. Next base: position 10,444,460 of record NC_134482.1, read on the forward strand.
CTTGGATTTAGACTTGCCAAGACTATTATCAGACTTGGATTAGACTTGCCAAGACTAAAATCAGACTTGGATTAGACTTGCCAAGACTAAAATCAGACTTGGATTAGACTTGCCAAGACTAAAATCAGACTTGGATTAGACTTGCCAAGTCTAAAATCAGACTTCGATTAGACCTGCCAAGTCTAAAATCAGACTTGGATTAGACTTGCCAAGACTAAAATCAGACTTGGATTAGACTTGCCAAGACTAAAATCAGACTTGGATTAGACTTGCCAAGTCTAAAATTAGACTTGGATTAGACTTGCCAAGACTAAAATCAGACTTGGATTAGACTTGCCAAGTCTAAAATCAGACTTCGATTAGACCTGCCAAGTCTAAAATCAGACTTGGATTAGACTTGCCAAGTATAAAATCAGACTTGGATTTAAACTTGCCAAGTCCATAATCAGACTTGGATTAGACTTGCCAAGACTAAAATCAGACTTGGATTAGACTTGCCAAGACTAAAATCAGACTTGTATTAGACTTGCCAAGTCTAAAATAAGACTTGGATTAGACTTGCCAAGTCTAAAATCAGACTTGGATTTAAACTTGCCAAGTCCATAATCAGACTTGGATTAGACTTGCCAAGACTAAAATCAGACTTGGATTAGACTTGCCAAGTCTAAAATCAGACTTGGATTAGACTTGCCAATACTAAAATCAGACTTGGATTAGACTTGCCAAGTCTAAAATCAGACTTCGATTAGACTTGCCAAGACTAAAATCAGACTTGGATTAGACTTGCCAAGTCTAAAATCAGACTTCGATTAGACCTGCCAAGTCTAAAATCAGACTTGGATTAGACTTGCCAAGACTAAAATCAGACTTTGATTAGACTTGCCAAGTCTAAAATCAGACTTGGATTAGACTTGCCAATACTAAAATCAGACTTGGATTAGACTTGCCAAGACTAAAATCAGACTTGGATTAGACTTGCCAAGTCTAAAATCAGACTTGGATTTAGACTTGCCAAGTCTATAATCAGACTTGGATTAGACTTGCCAAGACTAAAATCAGACTTGGATTAGACTTGCCAAGACTAAAATCAGACTTGGATTAGACTTGCCAAGACTAAAATCAGACTTGGAATAGACTTGCCAAGTCTAAAATCAGACTTGGATTTAGACTTGCCAAGACTATTATCAGACTTGGATTAGACTTGCCAAGACTAAAATCAGACTTGGATTAGACTTGCCAAGACTAAAATCAGACTTGGATTAGACTTGCCAAGACTAAAATCAGACTTGGATTAGACTTGCCAAGTCTAAAATCAGACTTCGATTAGACCTGCCAAGTCTAAAATCAGACTTGGATTAGACTTGCCAAGACCAAAATCAGACTTGGATTAGACTTGCCAAGACTAAAATCAGACTTGGATTAGACTTGCCAAGTCTAAAATCAGACTTGGATTAGACTTGCCAAGACTAAAATCAGACTTGGATTAGACTTGCCAAGTCTAAAATCAGACTTCGATTAGACCTGCCAAGTCTAAAATCAGACTTGGATTAGACTTGCCAAGTCTAAAATCAGACTTGGATTTAAACTTGCCAAGTCCATAATCAGACTTGGATTAGACTTGCCAAGACTAAAATCAGACTTGGATTAGACTTGCCAAGTCTAAAATCAGACTTGTATTAGACTTGCCAAGACTAAAATCAGACTTGGATTAGACTTGCCAAGACTAAAATCAGACTTGGATTAGACTTGCCAAGTCTAAAATCAGACTTCGATTAGACCTGCCAAGTCTAAAATCAGACTTGGATTAGACTTGCCAAGTCTAAAATCAGACTTGGATTTAAACTTGCCAAGTCCATAATCAGACTTGGATTAGACTTGCCAAGACTAAAATCAGACTTGGATTAGACTTGCCAAGTCTAAAATCAGACTTGGATTAGACTTGCCAATACTAAAATCAGACTTGGATTAGACTTGCCAATTCTAATATCAGACTTGGATTAGACTTGCCAATACTAAAATCAGACTTGGATTAGACTTGCCAAGACTAAAATCAGACTTGGATTAGACTTGCCAAGTCTAAAATCAGACTTGGATTTAGACTTGCCAAGTCTATAATCAGACTTGGATTAGACTTGCCAAGACTAAAATCAGACTTGGATTAGACTTGCCAAGACTAAAATCAGACTTGGAATAGACTTGCCAATTCTAAAATCAGACTTGGATTTAGACTTGCCAAGACTATTATCAGACTTGGATTAGACTTGCCAAGACTAAAATCAGACTTGGATTAGACTTGCCAAGACTAAAATCAGACTTGGATTAGACTTGCCAAGTCTAAAATCAGACTTGGATTAGACTTGCCAAGACTAAAATCAGACTTGGATTAGACTTGCCAAATCTAAAATCAGACTTGGATTTAGACTTGCCAAGTCTATAATCAGACTTGGATTAGACTTGCCAAGACTAAAATCAGACTTGGATTAGACTTGCCAAGACTAAAATCAGACTTGGATTAGACTTGCCAAGTCTAAAATCAGACTTGGATTAGACTTGCCAAGACTAAAATCAGACTTCGATTAGACTTGCCAAGTCCATAATCAGACTTGGATTAGACTTGCCTAGACTAAAATCAGACTTGGATTAGACTTGCCAAGTCTAAAATCAGACTTGTATTAGACTTGCCAAGACTAAAATCAGACTTGGATTAGACTTGCCAAGACTAAAATCAGACTTGGATTAGACTTGCCAAGTCTAAAATCAGACTTCGATTAGACCTGCCAAGTCTAAAATCAGACTTGGATTAGACTTGCCAAGTCTAAAATCAGACTTGGATTTAAACTTTCCAAGTCCATAATCAGACTTGGATTAGACTTGCCAAGACTAAAATCAGACTTGGATTAGACTTGCCAAGACTAAAATCAGACTTGGATTAGACTTGCCAAGTCTAAAATCAGACTTCGATTAGACCTGCCAAGTCTAAAATCAGACTTGGATTAGACTTGCCAAGTCTAAAATCAGACTTGGATTTAAACTTGCCAAGTCCATAATCAGACTTGGATTAGACTTGCCAAGACTAAAATCAGACTTGGATTAGACTTGCCAAGTCTAAAATCAGACTTGTATTAGACTTGCCAAGACTAAAATCAGACTTGGATTAGACTTGCCAAGACTAAAATCAGACTTGAATTAGACTTGCCAAGTCTAAAATCATACTTCGATTAGACCTGCCAAGTCTAAAATCAGACTTGGATTAGACTTGCCAAGTCTAAAATCAGACTTGGATTTAGACTTGCCAAGTCTATAATCAGACTTGGATTAGACTTGCCAAGTCTAAAATCAGACTTGGATTAGACTTGCCAATACTAAAATCAGACTTGGATTAGACTTGCCAAGACTAAAATCAGACTTGGATTAGACTTGCCAAGTCTAAAATCAGACTTGGATTTAGACTTGCCAAGACCAAAATCAGACTTAGATTAGACTTGCCAAGACTAAAATCAGACTTGGATTAGACTTGCCAAGTCTAAAATCAGACTTGTATTAGACTTGCCAAGACTAAAATCAGACTTGGATTAGACTTGCCCAGACTAAAATCAGACTTGGATTAGACTTGCCAAGTCTAAAATCAGACTTCGATTAGACCTGCCAAGTCTAAAATCAGACTTGGATTAGACTTGCCAAGTCTAAAATCAGACTTGGATTTAAACTTGCCAAGTCCATAATCAGACTTGGATTAGACTTGCCAAGACTAAAATCAGACTTGGATTAGACTTGCCAAGTCTAAAATCAGACTTGGATTAGACTTGCCAATACTAAAATCAGACTTGGATTAGACTTGCCAAGACTAAAATCAGACTTGGATTAGACTCGTCAAGTCTAAAATCAGACTTGGATTTAGACTTGCCAAGTCTATAATCAGACTTGGATTAGACTTCCAAGACTAAAATCAGACTTGGATTAGACTTGCCAAGACTAAAATCAGACTTGGAATAGACTTGCCAAGTCTAAAATCAGACTTGGATTTAGACTTGCCAAGACTATTATCAGACTTGGATTAGACTTGCCAAGACTAAAATCAGACTTGGATTAGACTTGCCAAGACTAAAATCAGACTTGGATTAGACTTGCCAAGTCTAAAATCAGACTTGGATTAGACTTGCCAAGACTAAAATCAGACTTGGATTAGACTTGTCAATACTAAAATCAGACTTGGATTAGACTTGCCAAGACTAAAATCAGACTTGGATTAGACTTGCCAAGACTAAAATCAGACTTGGATTAGACTTGCCAAGTCTATAATCAGACTTGGATTAGACTTGCCAAGTCTAAAATCAGACTTGGATTAGACTTGCCAATACTAAAATCAGACTTGGATTAGACTTGCCAAGACTAAAATCAGACTTGGATTAGACTTGCCAAGTCTAAAATCAGACTTGGATTTAGACTTGCCAAGACCAAAATCAGACTTAGATTAGACTTGCCAAGACTAAAATCAGACTTGGATTAGACTTGCCAAGTCTAAAATCAGACTTGTATTAGACTTGCCAAGACTAAAATCAGACTTGGATTAGACTTGCCAAGACTAAAATCAGACTTGGATTAGACTTGCCAAGTCTAAAATCAGACTTCGATTAGACCTGCCAAGTCTAAAATCAGACTTGGATTAGACTTGCCAAGTCTAAAATCAGACTTGGATTTAAACTTGCCAAGTCCATAATCAGACTTGGATTAGACTTGCCAAGACTAAAATCAGACTTGGATTAGAATTGCCAAGTCTAAAATCAGACTTGGATTAGACTTGCCAATACTAAAATCAGACTTGGATTAGACTTGCCAAGACTAAAATCAGACTTGGATTAGACTCGTCAAGTCTAAAATCAGACTTGGATTTAGACTTGCCAAGTCTATAATCAGACTTGGATTAGACTTCCAAGACTAAAATCAGACTTGGATTAGACTTGCCAAGACTAAAATCAGACTTGGAATAGACTTGCCAAGTCTAAAATCAGACTTGGATTTAGACTTGCCAAGACTATTATCAGACTTGGATTAGACTTGCCAAGACTAAAATCAGACTTGGATTAGACTTGCCAAGACTAAAATCAGACTTGGATTAGACTTGCCAAGTCTAAAATCAGACTTGGATTAGACTTGCCAAGACTAAAATCAGACTTGGATTAGACTTGCCAAATCTAAAATCAGACTTGGATTTAGACTTGCCAAGTCTATAATCAGACTTGGATTAGACTTGCCAAGACTAAAATCAGACTTGGATTAGACTTGCCAAGACTAAAATCAGACTTGGATTAGACTTGCCAAGTCTAAAATCAGACTTGGATTAGACTTGCCAAGACTAAAATCAGACTTGGATTAGACTTGCCAAGTTCAAAATCAGACTTCGATTAGACCTGCCAAGTCTAAAATCAGACTTGGATTAGACTTGCCAAGTCTAAAATCAGACTTGGATTTAAACTTGCCAAGTCCATAATCAGACTTGGATTAGACTTGCCAAGACTAAAATCAGACTTGGATTAGACTTGCCAAGTCTAAAATCAGACTTGTATTAGACTTGCCAAGACTAAAATCAGACTTGGATTAGACTTGCCAAGACTAAAATCAGATTTGGATTAGACTTGCCAAGTCTAAAATCAGACTTCGATTAGACCTGCCAAGTCTAAAATCAGACTTGGATTAGACTTGCCAAGTCTAAAATCAGACTTGGATTTAAACTTGCCAAGTCCATAATCAGACTTGGATTAGAATTGCCAAGACTAAAATCAGACTTGGATTTAAACTTGCCAAGTCCATAATCAGACTTGGATTAGACTTGCCAAGACTAAAATCAGACTTGGATTAGACTTGCCAAGTCTAAAATCAGACTTGTATTAGACTTGCCAAGACTAAAATCAGACTTGGATTAGACTTGCCAAGACTAAAATCAGACTTGGATTAGACTTGCCAAGTCTAAAATCAGACTTCGATTAGACCTGCCAAGTCTAAAATCAGACTTGGATTAGACTTGCCAAGTCTAAAATCAGACTTGGATTTAAACTTGCCAAGTCCATAATCAGACTTGGATTAGACTTGCCAAGACTAAAATCAGACTTGGATTAGACTTGCCAAGTCTAAAATCAGACTTGGATTAGACTTGCCAATACTAAAATCAGACTTGGATTAGACTTGCCAAGACTAAAATCAGACTTGGATTAGACTTGCCAAGTCTAAAATCAGACTTGGATTTAGACTTGCCAAGTCTATAATCAGACTTGGATTAGACTTGCCAAGACTAAAATCAGACTTGGATTAGACTTGCCAAGACTAAAATCAGACTTGGAATAGACTTGCCAGGTCTAAAATCAGACTTGGATTTAGACTTGCCAAAACTATTATCAGACTTGGATTAGACTTGCCAAGACTAAAATCAGACTTGGATTAGACTTGCCAAGACTAAAATCAGAATTGGATTAGACTTGCCAAGTCTAAAATCAGACTTGGATTAGACTTGCCAAGACTAAAATCAGACTTGGATTAGACTTGCCAAATCTAAAATCAGACTTGGATTTAGACTTGCCAAGTCTATAATCAGACTTGGATTAGACTTGCCAAGACTAAAATCAGACTTGGATTAGACTTGCCAAGACTAAAATCAGACTTGGATCAGACTTGCCAAGTCTAAAATCAGACTTGGATTTAGACTTGCCAAGTCTATAATCAGACTTGGATTAGACTTGCCAAGACTAAAATCAGACTTGGATTAGACTTGCCAAGACTAAAATCAGACTTGGATTAGACTTGCCAAGTCTAAAATCAGACTTGGATTTAGACTTGCCAAGACTAAAATCAGACTTGGATTAGACTTGCCAAGTCTAAAATCAGACTTGGATTAGACTTACCAATACTAAAATCAGACTCGGATTAGACTTGCCAAGTCTAAAATCAGACTTGGATTTAGACTTGCCAAGTCTATAATCAGACTTGGATTAGACTTGCCAAGACTAAAATCAGACTTGGATTAAACTTGCCAAGACTAAAATCAGACTTGGATTAGACTTGCCAAGTCTAAAATCATACTTGGATTTAGACTTGCCAAGACTATAATCAGACTTGGGTTAAACTTGCCAAGACTAAAATCAGACTTGGATTAGACTTGCCAAGACTAAAATCAGACTTGGATTAGACTTGCCAAGTCTAAAATCAGACTTGGATTAGACTTGCCAAGACTAAAATCAGACTTGGATTAGACTTGCCAAATCTAAAATCAGACTTGGATTTAGACTTGCCAAGACTAAAATCAGACTTGGATTAGACTTGCCAAGTCTAAAATCAGACTTGGATTAGACTTGCCAATACTAAAATCAGACTTGGATTAGACTTGCCAAGTCTAAAATCAGACTTGGATTTAGACTTGCCAAGTCTATAATCAGACTTGGATTAGACTTGCCAAGACTAAAATCTGACTTGGATTAGACTTGCCAAGACTAAAATCAGACTTGGATTAGACTTGCCAAGTCTAAAATCAGACTTGGATTTAGACTTGCCAAGACTATAATCAGACTTGGATTAGACTTGCCAAGACTAAAATCAGACTTGGATTAGACTTGCCAAGACTAAAATCAGACCTGGATTAGACTTGCCAAGTCTAAAATCAGACTTGGATTTAGACTTGCCAAGTCTATAATCAGACTTGGATTAGACTTGCCAAGACTAAAATCAGACTTGGATTAGACTTGCCAAATCTAAAATCAGACTTGGATTTAGACTTGCCAAGTCTATAATCAGACTTTGATTAGACGTGCCAAGACTAAAATCAGACTTGGATTAGACTTGCCAAGACTAAAATCAGACTTGGATCAGACTTGCCAAGTCTATAATCAGACTTGGATTAGACTTGCCAAGACTAAAATCAGACTTGGATTAGACTTGCCAAGACTAAAATCAGACTTGGATTAGACTTGCCAAGTCTAAAATCAGACTTGGATTTAGACCTGCCAAGACTAAAATCAGACTTGGATTAGACTTGCCAAGTCTAAAATCAGACTTGGATTAGACTTGCCAATACTAAAATCAGACTTGGATTAGACTTGCCAAGTCTAAAATCAGACTTGGATTTAGACTTGCCAAGTCTATAATCAGACTTGGATTAGACTTGCCAAGACTAAAATCAGACTTGGATTAGACTTGCCAAGACTAAAATCAGACTTGGATTAGACTTGCCAAGTCTAAAATCAGACTTGGATTTAGACTTGCCAAGACTATAATCAGAATTGGATTAGACTTGCCAAGACTAAAATCAGACTTGGATTAGACTTGCCAAGACTAAAATCAGACTTGGATTAGACTTGCCAAGTCTAAAATCAGACTTGGATTAGACTTGCCAAGACTAAAATCAGACTTGGATTAGACTTGCCAAGACTAAAATCAGACTTGGATTAGACTTGCCAAGTCTATAATCAGACTTGGATTAGATTTGCCAAGACTAAAATCAGACTTGGATTAGACTTGCCAAGACTAAAATCAGACTTGGATTAGACTTGCCAAGTCTAAAATCAGACTTGGATTAGACTTGCCAAGTCTAAAATCAGACTTGGATTAGACTTGCCAAGACTATAATCAGAATTGGATTAGACTTGCCAAGACTAAAATCAGACTTGGATTAGACTTGCCAAGACTAAAATCAGACTTGGATTAGACTTGCCAAGTCTAAAATCAGACTTGGATTAGACTTGCCAAGACTAAAATCAGACTTGGATTAGACTTGCCAAGACTAAAATCAGACTTGGATTAGACTTGCCAAGTCTATAATCAGACTTGGATTAGATTTGCCAAGACTAAAATCAGACTTGGATTAGACTTGCCAAGACTAAAATCAGACTTGGATTAGACTTGCCAAGTCTAAAATCAGACTTGGATTAGACTTGCCAAGTCTAAAATCAGACTTGGATTAGACTTGCCAAGTCTAAAATCAGACTTGGGTTTAGACTTGCCAAGTCTATAATCAGACTTGGATTAGACTTGCCAAGACTAAAATCAGACTTGGATTAGACTTGCCAAGTCTAAAGTCAGACTTGGATTAGACTTGCCAAGACTAAAATCAGACTTGGATTAGACTTGCCAAGTCTAAAATCAGACTTGGATTTAGACTTGCCAAGTATATAATCAGACTTGGATTAGACTTGCCAAGACTAAAATCAGACTTGGATTAGACTTGCCAAGACTAAAATCAGTCTTGGATTAGACTTGCCAAGTCTAAAATCAGACTTGGATTTAGACTTGCCAAGTCTATAATCAGACTTGGATTAGACTTGCCAAGACTAAAATCAGACTTGGATTAGACTCACCAAGACTAAAATCAGACTTGGATTAGACTTGCCAGGTCTATAATCAGACTTGGATTAGACTTGCCAAGACTAAAATCAGACTTGGATCAGACTTGCCAAGACTAAAATCAGACTTGGATTAGACTTGCCAAGTCTAAAATCAGAATTGGATTAGACTTGCCAGGTCTAAAATCAGACTTGGATTAGACTTGCCAAGTCTAAAATCAGACTTGGATTTAGACTTGCCAAGTCTATAATCAGACTTGGATTAGACTTGCCAAGACTAAAATCAGACTTGGATTAGACTTGCCAAGTCTAAAACCAGACTTGGATTAGACTTGCCAAGACTAAAATCAGACTTGGATTAGACTTGCCAAGTCTAAAATCAGACTTGGATTAGACTTGCCAAGTCTAAAATCAGACTTGGATTAGACTTGCCAAGTCTAAAATCAGACTTGGATTTAGACTTGCCAAGTCTATAATCAGACTTGGATTAGACTTGCCAAGACTAAAATCACACTTGGATTAGACTTGCCAAGACTAAAATCAAACTTGGATTAGACTTGCCAAGTCTAAAATCAGACTTGGATTTAGACTTGCCAAGTCTATAATCAGACTTGGATTAGACTTGCCAAGACCAAAATCAGACTTGGATTAGACTTGCCAAGACTAAAATCAGACTTGGATTAGACTTGCCAAGTCTAAAATCGGACTTGGACTTAGACTTGCCAAGTCTATAATCAGACTTGGATTAGACTTGCCAAGACTAAAATCAGACTTGGATTAGACTTGCCGAGACTAAAATCAGACTTGGATTAGACTTGCCTAGTCTATAATCAGACTTGGATTAGACTTGACAAGACTAAAATCAGACTTGGATCAGACTTGCCAAGACTAAAATCAGACTTGGATTAGACTTGCCAAGTCTAAAATCAGAATTGGATTAGACTTGCCAGGTCTAAAATCAGACTTGGATTAGACTTGCCAAGTCTAAAATCAGACTTGGATTTAGACTTGCCAAGTCTATAATCAGACTTGGATTAGACTTGCCAAGACTAAAATCAGACTTGGATTAGACTTGCCAAGTCTAAAATCAGACTTGGATTAGACTTGCCAAGACTAAAATCAGACTTGGATTAGACTTGCCAAGTCTAAAATCAGACTTGGATTAGACTTGCCAAGTCTAAAATCAGACTTCGATTAGACTTGCCAAGTCTAAAATCAGACTTGGATTTAGACTTGCTAAGACTAAAATCACACTTGGATTAGACTTGCCAAGACTAATATCAAACTTGGATCAGACTTGCCAAGTCTAAAATCATACTTGGATTTAGACTTGCCAAGTCTATAATCAGACTTTGATTAGACTTGCCAAGACTAAAATCAGACTTGGATTAGACTTGCCAAATCTAAAATCAGACTTGGATTTAGACTTGCCAAGTCTATAATCAGACTTGGATTAGACTTGCCAAGACTAACATCAGACTTGGATTAGACTTGCCAAGACTAAAATCAGACTTGGATTAGACTTGCCAAATCTAAAATCAGACTTGGATTTAGACTTGCCAAGTCTATAATCAGACTTTGATTAGACTTGCCAAGTCTAAAATCAGACTTGGATTAGACTTGCCAAATCTAAAATCAGACTTGGATTTAGACTTGCCAAGTCTATAATCAGACTTGGATTAGACTTGCCAAGACTAAAATCAGACTTGGATTAGACTTGCCAAGTCTAAAGTCAGACTTGGATTAGACTTGCCAAGTCTAAAATCAGACTTGGATTAGACTTGCCAAGTCTAAAATCAGACTTGGATTTAGACTTGCCAAGTCTTTAATCAGACTTGGATTAGACTTGCTAAGACTAAAATCACACTTGGATTAGACTTGCCAAGACTAATATCAAACTTGGATTAGACTTGCCAAGTCTAAAATCATACTTGGATTAAGACTTGCCAAGTCTATAATCAGACTTTGATTAGACTTGCCAAGACTAAAATCAGACTTGGATTAGACTTGCCAAATCTAAAATCAGACTTGGATTTAGACTTGCCAAGTCTATAATCAGACTTGGATTAGACTTGCCAAGACTAAAATCAGACTTGGATTAGACTTGCCAAGACTAAAATCAGACTTGGATTAGACTTGCCAAGTCTAAAATCAGACTTGGACTTAGACTTGCCAAGTCTATAATCAGACTTGGATTAGACTTGCCAAGACTAAAATCAGACTTGGATTAGACTTGCCAAGACTAAAATCAGACTTGGATTAGACTTGCCTAGTCTATAATCAGACTTGGATTAGACTTGACAAGACTAAAATCAGACTTGGATCAGACTTGCCAAGACTAAAATCAGACTTGGATTAGACTTGCCAAGTCTAAAATCAGAATTGGATTAGACTTGCCAGGTCTAAAATCAGACTTGGATTAGACTTGCCAAGTCTAAAATCAGACTTGGATTTAGACTTGCCAAGTCTATAATCAGACTTGGATTAGACTTGCCAAGACTAAAATCAGACTTGGATTAGGTTTGCCAAGTCTAAAATCAGACTTGGATTAGACTTGCCAAGACTAAAATCAGACTTGGATTAGACTTGCCAAGTCTAAAATCAGACTTCGATTAGACTTGCCAAGTCTAAAATCAGACTTGGATTTAGACTTGCCAAGTCTTTAATCAGACTTGGATTAGACTTGCTAAGACTAAAATCACACTTGGATTTGACTTGCCAAGACTAATATCAAACTTGGATTAGACTTGCCAAGTCTAAAATCATACTTGGATTTAGACTTGCCAAGTCTATAATCAGACTTTGATTAGACTTGCCAAGACTAAAATCAGACTTGGATTAGACTTGCCAAATCTAAAGTCAGACTTGGATTTAGACTTGCCAAGTCTATAATCAGACTTGGATTAGACTTGCCAAGACTAACATCAGACTTGGATTAGACTTGCCAAGACTAAAATCAGACTTGGATTAGACTTGCCAAATCTAAAATCAGACTTGGATTTAGACTTGCCAAGTCTATAATCAGACTTTGATTAGACTTGCCAAGTCTAAAATCAGACTTGGATTAGACTTGCCAAATCTAAAATCAGACTTGGATTTAGACTTGCCAAGTCTATAATCAGACTTGGATTAGACTTGCCAAGACTAAAATCAGACTTGGATTAGACTTGCCAAGTCTAAAATCAGACTTGGATTAGACTTGCCAAGTCTAAAATCAGACTTGGATTAGACTTGCCAAGTCTAAAATCAGACTTGGATTTAGACTTGCCAAGTCTTTAATCAGACTTGGATTAGACTTGCTAAGACTAAAATCACACTTGGATTAGACTTGCCAAGACTAATATCAAACTTGGATTAGACTTGCCAAGTCTAAAATCATACTTGGATTTAGACTTGCCAAGTCTATAATCAGACTTGGATTTAGACTTGCCAAGTCTATAATCAGACTTTGATTAGACTTGCCAAGACTAAAATCAGACTTGGATTAGACTTGCCAAATCTAAAATCAGACTTGGATTTAGACTTGCCAAGTCTATGATCAGACTTTGATTAGACTTGCCAAGTCTAAAATCAGACTTGGATTAGACTTGCCAAATCTAAAATCAGACTTGGATTTAGACTTGCCAAGTCTATAATCAGACTTGGATTAGACTTGCCAAGACTAAAATGAGACTTGGATTAGACTTGCCAAGTCTAAAATCAGACTTGGATTAGACTTGCCAAGTCTAAAATCAGACTTGGATTAGACTTGCCAAGTCTAAAATCAGACTTGGATTCAGACTTGCCAAGTCTTTAATCAGACTTGGATTAGACTTGCTAAGACTAAAATCACACTTGGATTAGACTTGCCAAGACTAATATCAAACTTGGATTAGACCTGCCAAGTCTAAAATCATACTTGGATTTAGACTTGCCAAGTCTATAATCAGACTTTGATTAGACTTGCCAAGTCTAAAATCAGACTTGGATTTAGACTTGCCAAGTCTTTAATCAGACTTGGATTAGACTTGCTAAGACTAAAATCACACTTGGATTAGACTTGCCAAGACTAATATCAAACTTGGATTAGACTTGCCAAGTCTAAAATCATACTTGGATTTAGACTTGCCAAGTCTATAATCAGACTTGGATTAGACTTGCCAAATCTAAAATCAGACTTGGATTTAGACTTGCCAAATCTATAATCAGACTTTGATTAGACTTGCCAAGTCTAAAATCAGACTTGGATTAGACTTGCCAAATCTAAAATCAGACTTGGATTTAGACTTGCCAAGTCTATAATCAGACTTGGATTAGACTTGCCAAGACTAAAATCAGACTTGGATTAGACTTGCCAAGACTAAAATCAGACTTGGATTAGACTTGCCAAGTCTAAAATCAGACTTGGATTAGACTTGCCAAGTCTACAATCAGACTTGGATTTAGACTTGCCAAGTCTATAATCAGACTTGGATTAGACTTGCCAAGACTAAAATCAGACTTGGATTAGACTTGCCAAGTCTAAAATCAGACTTGGATTAGACTTGCCAAGTCTAAAATCAGACTTGGATTTAGACTTGCCAAGTCTAAAATCAGAATTGGATTAGACTTGCCAAGTCTAAAATCTGACTTGGATTAGACTTGCCAAGATTAAAATCAGACTTGGATTTAGACTTGCCAAGTCTATAATCAGACTTGGATTAGACTTGCCAAGACTAAAATCAGGCTTGGATTAGACTTCCAAAGACTAAAATCAGACTTGGATTAGACTTGCCAAGACTAAAATCAGACTTGGATTAGACTTGCCAAGACTAAAATCAGACTTAGATTAGACTTGCCAAGTCTAAAATGAGACTTGGATTAGACTTGCCAAGACCAAAATCAGACTTGGATTAGACTTGCCAAGTCTAAAATCAGACTTGGATTTAGACTTGCCAAGTCTATAATCAGACTTGGATTAGACTTGCCAAGACTAAAATCAGACTTGGATTAGACTTGCCAAGACTAAAATCAGACTTGGATTAGACTTGCCAAGTCTAAAATCAGACTTGGATTAGACTTGCCAAATCTAAAATCAGACTTGGATTTAGACTTGCCAAGTCTATAATCAGACTTGGATTAGACTTGCCAAGACTAAAATCAGACTTGGATTAGACTTGCCAAGACTAAAATCAGACTTGGATTAGACTTGCCAAGTCTAAAATTGGACTTGGATTAGACTTGCCAAGTCTAGAATCAGACTTGGATTTAGACTTGCCAAGTCTATAATAAGACTTGGATTAGACTTGCCAAGACTAAAATCAGACTTGGATTAAACTTGCCAAGTCTAAAATCAGACTTGGATTAGAGTTGCCAAGTCTAAAATCAGACTTGGATTTAGACTTGCCAAGTCTAAAATCAGACTTGGATTAGATTTGCCAAGTCTAAAATCAGACTTGGATTAGACTTGCCAAGATTAAAATCAGACTTGGATTTAGACTTGCCAAGTCTATAATCAGACTTGGATTAGACTTGCCAAGACTAAAATCAGGCTTGGATTAGACTTCCAAAGACTAAAATCAGACTTGGATTAGACTTGCCAAGACTAAAATCAGACTTGGATTAGACTTGCCAAGACTAAAATCAGACTTAGATTAGACTTGCCAAGTCTAAAATGAGACTTGGATTAGACTTGCCAAGACCAAAATCAGACTTGGATTAGACTTGCCAAGTCTAAAATCAGACTTGGATTTAGACTTGCCAAGTCTATAATCAGACTTGGATTAGACTTGCCAAGACTAAAATCAGACTTGGATTAGACTTGCCAAGACTAAAATCAGACTTGGATTAGACTTGCCAAGTCTAAAATCAGACTTGGATTAGACTTGCCAAATCTAAAATCAGACTTGGATTTAGACTTGCCAAGTCTATAATCAGACTTGGATTAGACTTGCCAAGACTAAAATCAGACTTGGATTAGACTTGCCAAGACTAAAATCAGACTTGGATTAGACTTGCCAAGTCTAAAATTGGACTTGGATTAGACTTGCCAAGTCTAGAATCAGACTTGGATTTAGACTTGCCAAGTCTATAATAAGACTTGGATTAGACTTGCCAAGACTAAAATCAGACTTGGATTAAACTTGCCAAGTCTAAAATCAGACTTGGATTAGAGTTGCCAAGTCTAAAATCAGACTTGGATTTAGACTTGCCAAGTCTAAAATCAGACTTGGATTAGATTTGCCAAGTCTAAAATCAGACTTGGATTAGACTTGCCAAGATTAAAATCAGACTTGGATTTAGACTTGCCAAGTCTATAATCAGACTTGGATTGGACTTGCCAAGACTAAAATCAGATTTGGATTAGACTTGCAAAGACTAAAATCAGATTTGGATTAGACTTGCCAAGACTAAAATCAGACTTGAATTAGACTTGCCAAGAATAAAATCAGACTTGGATTAGACTTGCCAAGTCTAAAATCAGACTTGGATTAGACTTGCCAAGACTAAAATCAGACCTGGATTAGACTTGCCCAGTCTAAAATCAGACTTGGATTTAGACTTGCCAAATCTAAAATCAGACTTGGATTTAGACTTGCCAATTCTATAATCAGACTTGGATTAGACTTGCCAAGACTAAAATCAGACTTGGATTAGACTTGCAAAGACTAAAATCAGATTTGGATTAGACTTGCCAAGACTAAAATCAGACTTGAATTAGACTTGCCAAGAATAAAATCAGACTTGGATTAGACTTGCCAAGTCTAAAATCAGACTTGGATTAGACTTGCCAAGACTAAAATCAGACTTGGATTAGACTTGCCCAGTCTAAAATCAGACTTGGATTTAGACTTGCCAAGTCTATAATCAGACTTGGATTAGACTTGCCAAGACTAAAATCAGACTTGGATTAGACTTGCCAAGTCTAAAATCAGACTTGGATTAGACTTGCCAAGTCTAAAATCAGACTTGGATTTAGACTTGCCAAGTCTAGAATCAGACTTGGATTAGACTTGCCAAGTCTAAAATCAGACTGGGATTAGACTTGCCAAGATTAAAATCAGACTTGGATTTAGACTTGCCAAGTCTATAATCAGACTTGGATTAGACTTGCCAAGACTAAAATCAGGCTTGGATTAGACTTCCAAAGACTAAAATCAGACTTGGATTAGACTTGCCAAGACTAAAATCAGACTTGGATTAGACTTGCCAAGACTAAAATCAGACTTGGATTAGACTTGCCAAGTCTAAAATGAGACTTGGATTAGACTTGCCAAGACTAAAATCAGACTTGGATTAGACTTGCCCAGTCTAAAATCAGACTTGGATTTAGACTTGCCAAGTCTATAATCAGAATTGGATTAGACTTGCCAAGACTAAAATCAGACTTGGATTAGACTTGCCAAGACTAAAATCAGACTTGGATTAGACTTGCCAAGTCTAAAATCAGACTTGGATTAGACTTGCCAAATCTAAAATCAGACTTGGATTTAGACTTGCCAAGTCTATAATCAGACTTGGATTAGACTTGCCAAGACTAAAATCAGACTTGGATTAGACTTGCCAAGACTAAAATCAGACTTGGATTAGACTTGCCAAGTCTAAAATTGGACTTGGATTAGAGTTGCCAATCTAAAATCAGACTTGGATTTCGACTTGCCAAGTCTAAAATCAGACTTGGATTAGATTTGCCAAGTCTAAAATCAGACTTGGATTAGAGCTGCCAATCTAAAATCAGACTTGGATTTAGACTTGCCAAGTCTTTAATCAGACTTGGATTAGACTTGCCAAGACTAAAATCAGACTTAGATTAAACTTGCCAAGTCTAAAATCAGACTTGGATTAGAGTTGCCAATCTAAAATCAGACTTGGATTTAGACTTGCCAAGTCTAAAATCAGACTTGGATTAGATTTGCCAAGTCTAAAATCAGACTTCGATTAGACTTGCCAAGATTAAAATCAGACTTGGATTTAGACTTGCCAAGTCTATAATCAGACTTGGATTAGACTTGCCAAGACTAAAATCAGACTTGGATTAGACTTGCAAAGACTAAAATCAGATTTGGATTAGACTTGCCAAGACTAAAATCAGACTTGGATTAGAGTTGCCAATCTAAAATCAGACTTGGATTTAGACTTGCCAAGTCTAAAAACAGACTTGGATTAGAGTTGCCAAGTCTAAAATCAGACTTGGATTAGACTTGCCAAGATTAAAATCAGACTTGGATTTAGACTTGCCAAGTCTATAATCAGACTTGGATTAGACTTGCCAAGACTAAAATCAGACTTGGATTAGACTTGCAAAGACTAAAATCAGATTTGGATTAGACTTGCCAAGACTAAAATCAGACTTGAATTAGACTTGCCAAGAATAAAATCAGACTTGGATTAGACTTGCCAAATCTAAAATCAGACTTGGATTAGACTTGCCAATTCTAAAATCAGACTTGGATTAGACTTGCAAAGACTAAAATCAGATTTGGATTAGACTTGCCAAGACTAAAATCAGACTTGGATTAGAGTTGCCAATCTAAAATCAGACTTGGATTTAGACTTGCCAAGTCTAAAATCAGACTTGGATTAGACTTGCCAAGAATAAAATCAGACTTGGATTAGACTTGCCAAGACTAAAATCAGACTTGGATTAGACTTGCCCAGTCTAAAATCAGACTTGGATTTAGACTTGCCAAGTCTAAAATCAGACTTGGATTAGACTTGCCAAGTCTAAAATCAGACTTGGATTAGACTTGCCAAGTATAAAATCAGACTTGGATTAGACTTGCCAAGACTAAAATCAGACTTGGATTAGACTTGCCAAGACTAAAATCAGACTTGGATTAGACTTGCCAAGACTAAAATCAGACTTGTATTAGACTTGCCAAGACTAAAAACAGACTTGGATTAGATTTGCCAAGACTAAAATCAGACTTGGATTAGACTTGCCAAGTCTAAAATCAGACTTGGATTAGACTTGCCAAGACTAAAATCAGACTTGGATTAGACTTGCCAAGACTAAAATCAGACTTGGATTAGACTTGCCAAGTCTAAAATCAGACTTGGATTAAACTTGCCAAGTCTAAAATCAGACTTGAATTAGACTTGCCAAGACTAAAGTCAGACTTGGATTAGACCTGCCAAGACTAAAATCAGACTTGGATTAGACTTGCCAAGAATAAAATCAGACTTGGATTAGACTTGCCAAGTCTAAAATCAGACTTGGATTAGACTTGCCAAGACTAAAATCAGACTTGTATTAGACTTGCCAAGACTAAAAACAGACTTGGATTAGATTTGCCAAGACTAAAATCAGACTTGGATTAGACTTGCCAAGTCTAAAATCAGACTTGGATTAGACTTGCCAAGACTAAAATCAGACTTGGATTAGACTTGCCAAGACTAAAATCGGACTTGGATTAGACTTGCCAAGTCTAAAATCAGACTTGGATTAGACTTGCCAAGTCTGAAATCAGACTTGAATTAGACTTGCCAAGACTAAAATCAGACTTGGATTAGACTTGCCAAGTCTAAAATCAGACTTGGATTAGACTTGCCAAGACTAAAATCAGACTTGGAATAGACTTGCCAAGACTAAAATCAGACTTAGATTAGACTTGCCAAGAATAAAATCAGACTTGGATTAGACTTGCCAAGTCTAAAATCAGACTTGGATTAGACTTGCCAAGACTAAAATCAGACTTGGATTAGACTTGCCAAGACTAAAATCAGACTTGGATTAGACTTGACAAGTCTAAAATCAGACTTGGATTAGACTTGCCAAGACTAAAATCAGACTTGGATTAGACTTGCCAAGTCTAAAATCAGACTTGGATTTATACTTGCCAAGTCTAAAATCAGACTTGGATTAGACTTGCCAAGTCTAAAATCAGACTTGGATTAGACTTGTCAAGTATAAAATCAGACTTGGATTAGACTTGCCAAGACTAAAATCAGACTTGGATTAGACTTGCCAAGACTAAAATCAGACTTGGATTAGACTTGCCAAGACTAAAATCAGACTTGGATTAGATTTGCCAAGACTAAAATCAGACTTGGATTAGACTTGCCAAGTCTAAAATCAGACTTGGATTAGACTTGCCAAGACTAAAATCAGACTTGGATTAGACTTGCCAAGACTAAAATCAGACTTGGATTAGACTTGCCAAGTCTAAAATCAGACTTGGATTAGACTTGCCAAGTCTAAAATCAGACTTGAATTAGACTTGCCAAGACTAAAATCAGACTTGGATTAGACTTGCCAAGTCTAAAATAAGACTTGGATTAGACTTGCCAAGACTAAAATCAGACTTGGATTAGACTTGCCAAGACTAAAATCAGACTTGGATTAGACTTGCCAAGTCTAAAATCAGACTTGGATTAGACTTGCCAAGACTAAAATCAGACTTGGATTAGACTTGCCAAGACTAAAATCAGACTTGGATTAGACTTGCCAAGACTAAAATCAGACTTGGATTAGACTTGCCAAGACTAAAATCAGACTTGGATTAGACTTGCCAAGTCTAAAATCAGACTTGGATTAGACTTGCCAACTCTAAAATCAGACTTGGATTTAGACTTGCCAAATCTATAATCAGACTTGGATTAAACTTGCCAAGTCTAAAATCAGACTTGGATTAAACTTGCCAAGACTAAAATCAGACTTGGATTTTCCGACTATTTTTGACGTTTCCCCGGCTATTTTTGACGTTTTTTTTGGCTATTTTAGGCAATTTTTCGGCTATTTTAGACGTTTTTTTTTCAATTGCCAAGTCTAAAATCAGACTTGGATTAGACTTGCCACGTCTATAATCAGAATTGGATTAGACTTGCCAAGACTAAAATCAGACTTGGATTAGACTTGCCAAGTCTAAAATCAGATTTGGATTAGACTTGCCAAGTCTAAAATCAGACTTGGCTTTAGACTTGCCAAGTCTAAAATCAGACTTGTATTAAACTTGCCAAGTCTAAAATCAGACTTGGATTAGATTTGCCAAGACTAAAATCAGACTTGGATTAGACTTGCCAAGTCTAAAATCAGACTTGGATTAGACTTGCCAAGTCTAAAATCAGACTTGGATTAGACTTGCCAAGACTAAAATCAGACTTGGATTAGACTTGCCAAGTCTAAAATCAGACTTGGATTTAGACTTGCCAAGTCTAAAATCAGACTTGGATTAGACTTGCCAAGTCTAAAATCAGACTTGGATTAGACTTGCCAAGTATGAAATCAGACTTGGATTAGACTTGCCAAGACTAAAATCAGACTTGGATTAGACTTGCCAAGACTATGATCAGACTTGGATTAGACTTGCCAGGACTAAAAACAGACTTGGATTAGACTTGCCATGACTAAAATCAGACTTGGATTAGACTTGCCACGTCTAAAATCAGACTTGGATTAGACTTGCCAAGACTAAAATCAGACTTGGATCAGACTTGCCAAGTCTAAAATCAGACTTGGATTAGACTTGCCAAGTCTAAAATCAGACTTGAATTAGACTTGCCAAGACTAAAATCAGACTTGGATTAGACTTGCCAAGACTAAAATCAGACTTGGATTAGACTTGCCAAGACTAAAATCAGACTTGGATTAGACTAGCCAAGTCTAAAATCAGACTTGGATTAGACTTGCCAAGACTAAAATCAGACTTGGATTAGACTTGCCAAGACTAAAATCAGACTTGGATTAGACTTGCCAAGACTAAAATCAGACTTGGATTAGACTTGAAAAGACTAAAATCAGACTTGGATTAGACTTGCCAAGTCTAAAATCAGAGTTGGATTAGACTTGCCAAGTCTAAAATCAGACTTGGATTTAGACTTGCTAAATCTATAATCAGACTTGGATTAAACTTGCCAAGTCTAAAATCAGACTTGGATTAGACTTGCCAAGACAAAAATCAGACTTGGATTAGACTTGCCAAGACTAAAATCAGACTTGGATTAGATTTGCCAAGACTAAAATCAGACTTGGATTAGACTTGCCAAGTCTAAAATCAGACTTGGATTAGACTTGCCAAGTCTAAAATCAGACTTGGATTAGACTTGCCAAGTCTAAAATCAGACTTGGATTTAGACTTGCCAAGTCTATAATCGGACTTGGATTAGACTTGCCAAGACTAAAATCAGACTTGGATTAGACTTGCCAAGACTAAAATCAGACTTGGATTTTCCGACTATTTTTGACGTTTCCCCGGCTATTTTTGACGTTTTTTTCGGCTATTTTAGGCATTTTTTCGGCTATTTTAGACGTTTTTTTTTCAATTGCCAAGTCTAAAATCAGACTTGGATTAGACTTGCAAAGTCTACAATCAGAATTGGATTAGACTTGCCAAGACTAAAATCAGACTTGGATTAGACTTGCCAAGTCTAAAATCAGATTTGGATTAGACTTGCCAAGTCTAAAATCAGACTTGGATTTAGACTTGCCAAGTCTAAAATCAGACTTGGATTAGACTTACCAAGTCTAAAATCAGACTTGGATTAGACTTGCCAAGTCTAAAATCAGACTTGGATTTAGACTTGCCAAGTCTATAATCAGACTTGGATTAGACTTGCCAAGACTAAAATCAGACTGGGATTAGACTTGCCAAGACTAAAATCAGACTAGGACTAGACTTGCCAAGACTAAAATCAGACTTGGATTAGACTTGCCAAGACTAAAATCAGACTTGGATTAGACTTGCCAAGTCTAAAATCAGACTTGGATTAGACTTGCCAAGTCTAAAATCAGACTTGGATTTAGACTTGCCAAGTCTAAAATCAGACTTGGATTAGACTTGCCAAGTCTTAAATCAGACTTGGATTAGACTTGCCAAGACTAAAATCAGACTTGGATTAGACTTGCCAAGACTAAAATCAGACTTGGATTAGACTTGCCAAGTCTAAAATCAGACTTGGATTAGACTTGCCAAGTCTAAAATCAGACTTGGATTAGACTTGCCAAGACCAAAATCAGACTTGGTTTAGACTTGCCAAGACTAAAATCAGACTTGGATTAGACTTGCCAAGTCTAAAATCAGACTTTGATTAGACTTGCCAAGACTAAAATCAGACTTGGATTAGACTTGCCAAGACTAAAATCAAACTTTGATTAGACCTGCCAAGTCTAAAATCAGACTTGGATTAGACTTGCCAAGACTAAAATCAGACTTGGATTAGACTTGCCAAGACTAAAATCAGACTTGGATTAGACTTGCCAAGACTAAAATCAAACTTTGATTAGACTTGCCAAGTCTAAAATCAGACTTGGATTAGACTTGCCAACTCTAAAATCAGACTTGGATTAGACTTGCCAAGTCTCAGCCCAGACTTGGATTTAGACTGCCAAGTGTAAAAAGTGACATGATCATGGTTCTGAATCAGTAATGAAATAAGACTTGGATTAAGACTTGCCCAGTACTGAAAGTGACTTGGCGTTAGGTCCGGGTTATATTTTGCCTGCATCGGGAATCTCAGAGCTCTTACATCACAGAAAATTCAAAAATCAACGAAGGAATACCCCCTGAAAAATTTTCTCTGCAATCAAACTTATAAAGACAAGCACAGTTCCATGAGATAAAAATGAATTGCCCATAAACATTTATAATTGATGAAATGTCTTCTTTTTTAACCGGGTACACTTGAGCTCTATAGTTAACAATGAATTCTAATATGACATTTACATCATTAAAGCAGCATTTATTGACATAGAAGCTCAAAAATATTCCTGGTCTTATCCAAAGAAAATTTGAGTAAAAACATAATTTCGCGGTGATTTGGTGACGGCAGATTCTGCCTGAGACTTTTATCCCACCTTCGAGGTGTCAATAATTTTCCGGCTACTTAAACAAAACCGGCTCGGTAACACACCTCTTTTGAAGTTCCAATATTAATTAATCTACTGCTGGCCGCTTATTGGTGACTACACTTCATCTTTGCTCAGGTCGAGGTGTGCGTTAATGATCAGACAATTGAAAATTTTCATCTTGCATACTGAAAAAAGTTATAATTGTGCGGAAACTTTAAAACGAGGTAAAAACGAGCAAAATTTGAAAAACTAGTCAAAAATGAGCACAATTTCTAAAAACGAGCTTAAGTCTGATCATGGCGGATTTTAGTCTGGATGGGTCTGATCATAAACGCACACCTCTACCTGGGTGGCAGCAACTTCCAGACGGCCACGAAGTCAAAATTAACTATTGAAACACTGGATCAATCTAGTTTAAGTGGATTGAGGGAAGTGCTTTTTCCTCAATCCACTTGAAGTCCCTAGATCAACTCTAAATCTTTCAGAGCTCTAAGTCAAGCTCTAAGTCTTCCACCAGTGCCAAATTTTTACCCAAAAAACATGTAAGGTTAGGGGAAAAGGTAAGGGTAGGGGGGCTGGGGTAATCGGGGGAATTATTAAACAATTCCCCTAAAAACTCAGAATTCCCCTGCATCATTTAGAGGGTAATGGGGGGTAATTCGATACAAGAAGGGGGGTAATTGTGGGGGAGGGTAAAATGTTGCAAGAGTAGGGTGTAATATTGGGTGGTAAACTGATGCAAGATTAGGGAGGTAATTATCCCCCCTTGGAAGCCCTAATCATGCATAGTTTAGACCCCCATTCTCGAAGACTGACAATCTTGAGCTCGCAGCCTCTGTACCCTCAGCCGGTTCTCTAAACCATCAATTCTTGCCCAATTCTTGACGGTCCATCTATATAATTATACTCCCCATTTCCCAATCTGTTCCCCTAATCATACTTCGTTTTACCCCCTAAAATTACCCCCCTGATCATACATCTTTTTGAAGGTAAATTTTTGCGGGTAAAATAGAAAATTCCCCCATTACCCCCCACGCCCCTATTACACCCTAATCTATTATCATTTTACCCCCAAAGCTACCCCCCTCCACTAATCATACATCTTTTTTGGGGGGTAATTTTTTGGGGGGTGGGGTAAATTTTTAAAATTTCTTCCATTACCTTCCATTCCATTACCCCTATTCTTACATCGTTTAACCCCCCTAAAGTTACCGCCTAATCATACATCTCTATGGGGAGTAATTTTTGGGAGGTAAAATCTAAAAAAATTCTCCATTATCCCCATTACCACTCTAATCTTACATCGTTTTACCCCTCAGAGACAATTACCCCTACTCTTAAATCAGTTTGTGGGGTAACCAGGGGGTAATTTTTACACGGGCAGAAATTCGATTTAAGCCGATTCCCGCTTTTTGCCTCTCCACGTACCTTCTCCAATTTACATACTTGTAACTATAATCGCTTCAGAATTCACGGGAGAATTCAGATTAGATCACGATCCAATCTGACTTCTCAAGTGAAATCAACATCGATGATAACTATAAGCTTTTGAAACACGCACTTGCAGTTTTTAGAATGTCAGATCATAACAATGCCAGACTTTAAAATGCCAGATCAAAAAGTACACAAACAAGTAAAAACGTGCTTTTCAATTGAAATTGATTGTATAGTTGTTACATAGGACCTCGTTAAATGAGCACGAGTCAATTGGGTTCTTTTCCGTTTGTACCACCCCCCCCCCCCCCCCAGCTTACTGAATGCATATTGTTTGCACCACACCCAGACCCACGTGATATAATTTTAACATTGAATTACTATGTTATCGCACGTGCTCTCTATTTGGAACCTAAATGCAATATATACATAGCAGAAATGGGACCTCTTTAGTTTGTGCACTGCCCACCAGTACGTTATGCTCCCCCAGTTACAGACCTTATGTTATTATGTGGTGAATCACTATGTTAAAATAATGGCATATACGTCTGGGGGTTGCAAATAAAATGCATCCTTTCTGCTTGAAAAGCGCAAAGGAAAAGATCCCAAAATTATTCAAAAGTCAAAAAATCAAAAATGTTTTATCAAAAGATTTTCATCAGGAAAACAAAAGGGCTGATTGTTTGCAAAAGTGATATTCCTGTTTTTTTGCAAGATTTAGCATCTGTTCGTTTCTCCCAAATCAAGTACAACCTAGCGTCCAATATGGTTATTAACTTGATGGCATGAGAGTGCAGTTAGTGTGTGGGTAAAACTATAAGCACTACATGGATGGGGATGTAGGTCTTTAAAATTTTCCTCTTTTCGCAATCAGAAATTGTAATCATTTTTGCATGTAAAGTGTTTTTGAGAGAACTTGTGAAACGCGTGCTTCAGTATAGGATAAATGAATCTGATGAACTCAATGAGAAAGTCTGTCAATAATCGATAACCATAAGCGGTTAGTGGTTTTTGCCAGAGTTTCGAAGTGACCTTAGCAGATTCGCGTAACCTTTTTGAAACACACGTTGTTCAGATTCAGTCAAAAACATTTTACTTGCAAAAGTGAAAAAAAATTTAATTTCGAAAAAGAATATAACCTTGCAGATGGAAATACCACCATCCCATTAATGCTTATAGTTACATTTTCATACTATAATTGCACTCTCATGTCAGCAAGCTAAACACCATATTGGAGGTTAAGTTGCAGATGATTTGGGAGATCCGAATAGAGGGTATTTTTTGCACAAAAGAAATCAGGAACATCACTTTTGCAGGCAATCAGCCCTTTTCTTTTTCTGATGAAATTTTTTTGATGAACAACTTTTGACTTTTTTGACTTTTTAAATCATTTTGGGATCTTTTCGGTTTGTGCTCCCCAAGCATAGTGGATGCATATTGTTTGCAACTCCCGGACGCATGTCATTTTTTTAAATAGTGATTCACCATATAATGGCACAAGCTCCGCAACTGGGGGAGCAAAACTTACTGGAGGTCTGCACAAATGGAAAAGATTCAATCTGCTATACGTATAAATTGCATTTTGTCCAAATGTCTTTTTTTCAAATTAAGAAATGGGTAATTTTTCCTAAAAAAAAGATGGCAGAAGAGAATACAACACTGGCAGAAAGACTTGTGAAAACCTTAAATGGCTGGGTAAACTCTGGAGAAAATTATTGAAGTGAAAGAAACGGATCTTGAATTCTATTGAACTTCGATCAACGGATCTTTTCCGTGTGTGTGCCCCTCCCCAATAGTTAAAAAGCACGCGCCATTCATTATTAAATAGTTGTTAAAATATACCACGCGGGTCTCGGAGCGCAATTGAAAAGCTGTTACTAAGCTGGAGGCAAAAACAGAAACAATTGTGATTGATATGTGCTCATTTAGTGGGGCTCTATGTAACAACTTTACATTCAATTTTAAACATAAAGCACGTTTTTACTTGATTGCCCATTTTAAGATCTGATACCCTATAAATCAAAATCTGTCATTTTGTAATCTGGTATGGTTAAGATCTTGCATTCTGAAACTTGCATGTGCGTGTTTCAAAAAAGGTTATGTGACTCTGCTAAAGTTACTTCGAAACTCTGCCAAAAATCTTGAACCGCTTCGTGGTTCTTGATTATTGCCGGACTTTCTCAGTGACTTCATCAGGGTCACGTAACCTATACAGAAATGGGAGAAGGTACATAGAGAGGCAAAAAAGCGGGAGTTGGTTTAAATCGAATTTTTGAAATCTTAGAGCTTACGATTCTTGACGAGAGTCATGCACAGATAATACAGTACAAGAAAGCACTTTTTCAGCAAAAAATATAAGAATAGATGTGAGTTGCATGAAAAGTCTCTCTCCGTTACCAACAGTAAGCAGTGAAATTTAAAATTTTCAGCTAAAACCGTTACATCTATACAATTTTGACGCATATGTTTTACCATAATGTGAAGGGAATTTGATTAAAAAACCGAAGAAATATATCAGAAGTAAGTGATGGATGGTAGAGGGCGGGAAAAAGTGACTAACTTGATTAAGAGTATATCGTTCAGAAAATCATTACGATTTTTTGGAAGGCTTTCTGATACTTTACTGTTGAGATCGGTGTATTCTCGAAAAATAATTTCTTATAGTGCGAAAAATAATTTCTTATAGTGCGTTAATGTGAGTCACTATTACCTGTATTGGGAGAAAGTGCCCCTATGTACTGCGTGCTGTCAAGAAACATTGTCAGCTTCAGGCTAAGTGTGTCATCGCCTCTTTCATTTCTGAAACAAAATAAAAGCGTTGATGATTCCGCCAATTAATTTCTTAACGAATTTTTTGTAAAACTGAGTATACCCCAGATATTTGAAAATTTCTTGCAAAAGGTAATTTCTTGCAAAATTTCTTATCTTACAAACTTCTTGCAAAAGGGTCTTCCAAATACTTATAAGATTATGCGTCGCCTGATCAAGACTTGGCAAGACAATTTATCAAGTCTTAAATGATTTTTAAAAATATCAAGTCTGATAAGATCTTAAACGAAATAAGTTCACTTATGTCAGGCTTACAAGATATTAATTCTACCTTTTAAGATCTTACAGGGTCAAAAACCTGCCTTGCAAAAAAGTTCATCGTGTAGTATCTCAGAAGATTCTTATAAGATCTTGTAAGATAAACATTTGGAAAGCAATTACTCATCTTATTGAAAAAATTTTTATCGGATCTAATAAGATTAAAATTCTTTAAGTATGGCGTGTTCATCAAACTCAGAACTGCTTTCAAGCAAGAGCCAAAAAACTACAGCATGCAAAAACTAAGTGTCACAGCAACAAAGAGAAAATTATCTTATATTGTTTTTGAGACATTTAAGATATTATTAAAAAGTTTATTCGAACATCAAGGGCTTTTTCCTGAAGCAGTGATTATCAAACTAGGCTGAAAATGTTTTCTCAAAGATAAAATTATTTGGGACGGCTAAGTTGAGCCTTGGTAACAAGTTGAGACCGCGAATAAAACTGGCACCAAAATAAACTCAACGAACAGTTTTTTGTTTCATAATTGGTTAGTTGTTGATTATTTTTTACTTTCTTAGGATCCTGACTCAGTTAAGGCAATATCGAAATCAATAAAACATGTGTTTACAGATATTAGACGACAAAATTTCTGCCCTACGTGATTTTATCTTGTAAAATTTGATAAGATAATTATCAGATCTTATGAGACAACAATTCAGTAAAGTTGAATTATAATCCTATTAGATCAGATAAGTATCCTATCAGATCCTACACGGTTAAAGTTCACGTAGAGCAGAATCTATATCGTAAAACTTAAAATAAGACCTTGCAACACAATAGTTTTGATCAGCATCTTATCAGATCTTACACGATAAAAATTAAAGAATCATTGGGGTATACCACCATATCAATCTAAAAACAAATTGAATGTTTTAAATATTCGGTGCATTTGATAAAGAAAGCTTAGTACTGACATTGCCGTGAAAAAATTTAAAGCAAAAACATTTGAACAAATTTGCACATCAAAAAATTACGAATGGTTCAATAATCTTGTGGAAAACAAATTGTTTTCGTTGTCAAAATTAAATAAAAGTTGATTCCATCCAAAGAAATTGAGGAAAAAATTTTTTCACAACTAAATAATTTTCTTACAAAAGTGACTTCAAAACAGAAAAAAGTCTCATTGAAAACAAAAATGAATTCAATATAAATTGGATGACTGACGACCAAAGGAAGCACGTGTAATATGATAATCAAATTTACATTTTTGAACCTTGGTGCAGGGCCTTCCTTATATCTCTAAGAATCGAAGTGAGCCAAAATTTTTCAACGCTACAAGTCGCCAGACACTGCAACGCCCACGATAACCGCTACAAATTAGTGACACGTTTCTGTAGGATACAGTAGCAATTAGAGGTCATTGTATCAAGTATAGTCATGTAAGAAAGTCAGATCGTTCAAAATGAAATTGGAAATGTAGAAGTCAAGATTTTTATGTAACCACGTCTTAGCTTCATAAGCATTGTTGATTGTCTTTATACAGTTGATTTCTCTATATGCTTCCATTACAGTAAAAAAATATATGTCTATTGTTTTAAAGGGAATGGCGTATTTAAATATTCCCCAACTCCTACAATGGTGACCCTTAACTGTTAATATACGCCTAAAATGGAAGCTAAATAACTATTTTTTCCTTCAAGCTAATCAAATTTAATCGTTTTAGTACAACAAAATTTGAGTCGAACTTTACCTTTGCCCGACTTCTTAAATTTGTTTCTTTTCCGGAGCGCCGTTGTTTTTTCCCATTACTGGTTTTAAGGTGATGGATGGTTCAAGGGGTAGCCCTGTAGGTACAGGTTTAGGGGGTTTGGGTACGGTAAGTTCCGTTTCGGTTTCGGCAGGTACTGGTCAGGGTTTGGTAGGTACAGGTTCGGGTATGGTAATAACAGTTATTGGTATGGCGGGTGCAGTTATAGGTACAGGTTCAGGTGACGCTGCAGGTTCGGTAGGTTCAGATATTGGGGGACAGGTTCCATCAGGATCCCAAACTCTAGCTGGAGCGATAGATGCGAATTTGTTGATTGCTCAACAACATTTAGCTTTAGGTGGCTACGTTGGTAGAGTTTCTGTGAAACCTCCTGTTTTCTACAGGTCAAATCCTGGAGTATGGTTCCGTCAAATGGAATCTCAATTTTTTCTAGCCGAAATAACAAATGATGAGAAAGAATTCCATCACATACTTGTTGCAATTCCTGAAGACGTTGCAATCAATCTTCCAATGGACATAGACATCAAAGATCATATCTACGGCATTTTCCAGAAGTCGAAACAAGAAATGATTGAAGAAGCCCTGGGAATGATTTCATTGGACAGTCAAAAACTTTCTTTGTGCTTGATGAGAATTCAAGGAAAGCTTGCTGAATGTAACTTGACATTAGATGACGATCTTTTAAAGCACAGGTTAATGCAAGTAATGCCAATTTTTTTGAAAACAGCACTCTCAGCCGACCTAGAACTTCCTGTTGAACAATTTCCCAAATTAGCTGATACAATTTATAGCTACTCAAACACTGTAGTTGCCACAAGTCCTCCAAACATATTTGCGACCTCTACACAGCAGATGCCATCAAGATCATTATAAATCAGCATTCAATACAATACAACCAATCAGTAAACAAATCAAAGTCAAAGAGAACACACATAGACCTTTCACAGCAGGTCAAAGACCAAAATTTTGTCGCTATCATCTCTACTTTGCCGAAAAAGCAAAATCATGTGAAACATGGTGTCAATGGCCCGGACAAAAGCCCAAAAACAGAGAGTCAACGCCTCGCACAAACTCTCCAGCAAATCCGTCAAATTTTTAACCCCTAGTTGGTGCGCGGCAACCTCTGGGGTTAATCTCTGCACTCGCATAGCCGCTAAATTAGGAGACAATTCAATTGATGTTATAGCAGACACAGGTTGAATGACATCAATAATTATGCCAAGTTTTGTTAATAAAAACTTCCTAACACTTACTGTAACAAAACTTAGAGCAATCAATGGAGATTCAAATAAAATTTTTGACAGAATGTTGCTATCAATTTCGATTCCTTCAATGCGAAGAACATTTCCTTTCACATTCTTTATAGCAGATGTCGAAGACAATATACTTGGCTGAGACTTCCTGAATGAATTCAAAATTACAGTTAATAGTGATAACCTCACCTTAACTGACAACATAACAGGTCTTTCTACGAGACAATTTTTAACACCAGTTCAAGACAGTCATTTATCAGACCAGATTGTTAACAATGAATTTTTGTCAATTGAGAATGATAGACTAAGAGCAATGATGTAAAACTATTGTGGTGTTTTTGATGACGTTAATTTTGATGTCGAAGCAAAACATAAAACAGTCCAAAGAATTGAAACATCCGGGAAATAAGTTTTCTCTAAACCAAGACAGTTGACTCCACAAAATCTAAAAATAGTCAGAAGTGCCTTTGATGAAATGCATCGGCTTGGTATATTACGGCCATCTAAGAGTCCTTATTCATCACTTTTGCATATTGTACCGAAGAAAGAAATTGGCGATTGGAAAGCCTGCGGTGACTACAGATCTCTAAATCACATAACTGTCAAAGATAGTTATCCAAGGCCTCAACTTTCAATGGTTGAACTTAATGGCAGAGCAATTTGCAGCAAACTTAACTTGATCAAACCAGATATCATCAGATACCGATTCACTCAGATGACATAGGAAAAACAGCAGTAACTACACATTTTGGTTTGCTTGAATTTATCAGAATGCCATTTGGTCTGAAAAATGCAGGAAAAACAATTCAACGATGTATTCAAGAAGTTGTTCAGAATTTTTCAGATGTGTTTGTTTACTCAGACGACGTATTGGTAGCATCCTCTGATATTGAGTTGCATCTAAAAACACTTGATCGCTTGTTAAAAAAATTAAACGAATATGGCTTGCGTTTAAACCTGAGTAAATGCAATTGGCCTAAAGAAACTGTTGATTTCTTAGAATGTGAAATTTCTTCTTAAGGAATTCAACCACTTGCATCAAAGCTTGAAAGCTTGATTGGCTCACAAGAACCCAAAATTTAATTCTTTCTTTTTACAGGAAGCATTTTCCGCATTATGCGCAAATTATTGAGCTTTTACAGCATCTTCTTAATTCAAGTCAACTAACACAGAAAAAGAGAAAGAATAAAGCTAATTTGCTTTTGAATACCATGGAACCCACCTATGATTGGCTTCCGCAGCATTCAGAATCTTTTAGCGCAGCTCAATGAGGCATTGAGTTCAGACAAAAACCGACCACTAGCATTTTTCCTAGACGCCTAACACAAGCACAACGAAATTACAGCACTTTTGATAAAGAATTGCTTGCAATTTATGCTGCAACTGTTAAATTTCGGTATCTCATAGATGCCAAAAAAACTGTTGTTTTCACGAACCACAAGACTTTAGCTTGCACTTTTTGTCGAATAAGCCCATCTAATAAACATAGTCCTCGACAAGGCAGACAGCTTTCTTTTATAGCTGAATACATAAATAAAATTCACCATTTGTCAGGGTCGGAAAACATTGTTGCCGATTGTTTCTCTCGTCCTTCAGTTGATTCTAATGAACAATCTCAAATTGTATCCGGCGTCTATATCGACGTTTTTGATTTACCAAAATTAGCGAAAAGACAAACAGATTTTTTCGTACTCGAATGACAAATGAATATTTGAACGGATTACAAGAGGTTACTATTGGCAATGAGAGACTTCTATGTGATAAATTTGTTTTTTCAGGACCTATTTTGCCTCCCGGTTGGCGCTTTCCTATTTTCAGCCAGTTCCATGACTTATGTCATCCTGATTTGAAAGTCACGAAATGGATGATTCTAATAAGATTTATAAGGCCACAAGCTGGTCAAAATATCAAATTGTGGTGCAAAGAATGTCTTCAGTGCAAACTGAACAAGATTTCAAGACTTACAAAACCTAAGACTTGCAAGATTAATGATGGCATTGCCAGATTCAGTCTTATACATTTAGATATTGTGGGACCCCTTTCAGCAGTTCCAGATTCTCCTCATAGGTATCTTGTAACGTTTATCGACAGAAAGACAAAGTGGGTTGAAGCTTAACCTGTATCGTCAACTACCGCTGATGTTTTAAGTGATGTTTTTCTAATTTCCTGGTTTTCAAGATTTGGAGTGCTTTTATACATAACCACAGACAGAGATTCTCATTCGAAAGTGGACTCTTCGAATGCTTAGCAAAAACTATTGGCTTTTGTCGGCTAAGAATAACTGCTTATCATCTTCAATCAAACGGTCCGTTAGAAAGATTTCATAGAACACTTGAAGAGGCTTTAAAGTCGTCTAAAAGCGATTGGCTTAGAGCCCAGTCTATTGTTCCGTTTGGAATTCGAATTAAATCTTCGATTGGAATTTCTGCATTATGGGCCACCACTGGTCTTGATGTTCTGATCCCGAATGCCAAAGTCAATGATAAATTATAAAAATTGTTATTTGAGTATATTTGCCCGCTACAAAGTCATCTAGACTGTTTAGTTTTTCACCTCAGAGAGAAAAACAAAATCAAGTTCTAAAGACAATGTTTTCATTCCGAAAGAACTCTCTCAATGTTCTTATGTCTGGCTGCGCATTGACCCTGTAAAACAGCCATTAGAAATCCTTATTTTGGTCCACATGAAGTATTCTCTTTCAATCTTGAGTTTAAAACAGCGAAAATAATTTTGAAGGGTTTGAGCCAAACAGTTAGTATACAAAGGCTAAAACCGTGCAAATTGCCTTTAGTCGCCAGAAAGAGCCATCAGCCGAAACATAAAGCAAACAAAAGCCCAATTAAGAGCAATTTTGAGACAAAATTAAGTTTTCAAGAGCGCTATTGTTTTGTAATGAGCCATATAATCGAGCAATGCTCAAATGTTGTCACAAAAATTGCCTCATCAAGTGGTTTCATTTAGATTGTGTCGGTCGGCTTAAGAGCACATCCAAAATACTCATGGTTCTGTTCAACGTGCAAACGCACTGTCTCGGTCAAACATGTGCGTATAGAATATGAGAAATTGGGCAGTAAATGAAAAATTTTGCCTTTATCTTGATTTAAATGCAGCTTTTTGCAGATTGTTTGCAGCGTTGTTATTCTCCCCATTCATTTTTTCTTTCGGTTATTTATTTAAATTTTGTCCCCAAGACTCCCCTTTAAATTGTGAGTAATATAAAAGCTGCTATTATTTACAACTACAAGCCACCTTAAAGCCAAGTTTCGTACGGAAAAGTACAAAGTTTTCCCAAATTTTGGCCAAATTCCTCCATTTTAACACATAATTTCTCCTCTTTCACGGCAGAAATTTGGCCTAATTCAGTATTCTTTACTCTTTTTTAACCATTAATTGGTTTTAAATTACATTGTTTGTCATATTTTTTATTTTTTTCCATTTTTGTTTATTTTTCATTATTTTTGATAAAATTGTTTATTTTAGGTTATTTTAGGTTATTTCAGCTTTTTTACTTTTGGGCGACGTCCACAACCTACAGGGCAATGTGGACAAGTTATTGGGTATTGTGGACAACCTCTGGGACGATTTGGGTTCTATTTGGTGGATATTCTACGATATTTTGGATTTTTTACGAATTTTGGTGGATATTCTAATTTTACGGTGTTTTGGGTCTCCGATACTCAGGAGGGTGAGATATGCAGGATACAGTAGCAATTAGAGGTCATTGTATCAAGTATAGTCATGTAAGAAAGTCAAATCGTTCAAAATGAAATCAGAAATGTAGATTTTTGATTGTCTTCATTTTTGAAATGTAAGCATTTTTGATTGTCTTTACAGTTGATTTCTCTATATGCTTCCATTACTGTAAAAAAAACATGCCTATTGTTTTAAAGGGAATGGCGTATTTAAATATTAAGTCAGGATTCCCCAACTCCTACATTTCTCAGTAAGGCAGTTGTTTTTCACAACTATATACAGCAAGTCTTTTATCTTGCTATGAATATCTTCCCAAGTATTTCTTGGGATATAATTTTTTATCGACCAGTGCGTGACAGTCTACTAACTTATTGGGATTGAAATAGTAACATAATCCATACACTGGATCAGAACCCGCATGAATTAGATCGTCAGGGCAGTTTTTGTCTCCAAATGTGCATTGAACAATAAAATCCTCCAATTCTGCAACCAGTATGAAATATTTCCACATATCAGCTGTTGGATAATTGAAAGCAAGTGCCTGGCGAAGGTCTGCATAATCGTCCACTTCTGAAGATGTGAATAGTTTGTAGTGATCTGGTGTGACCCTCTCAAAGTTGTCCCATATGTCTAATGTCGTGAGATTTTGCTCAGCTTGGTACCTGTGCCAGACAGATTTGAAATAGGTGTCTTGATTGATTTCGTTGGCTGTAGTTGAGTTAAAAAGTGATGTCTTCCCCGCATTAAAAGTTGGTTTTGTGGTCACTTCATGTTCTTTTGGAGGAGAAATCATCTGATAGGTCAATTTTAAACTGGCAGAAGGTGTAAACAAGACACTGTTTAGGAATATTGTCACAATACTGCTGTTGAAGGCTACATGTTGAACGGTTTTGATGCTGTTTGATTCACTGTCAATGCAGAATATAAATTCTTGTTCACCAGCTGGTTGAGATCCGCCCAAGATAGCCTATCACATTAACACCGATTAACACAGATTAACACATTAAAATAAATTTACCAAATTACAAACACCAATCACCAATTTTATAAAGTGTGTGTCAATTTTTTCGAGTTTCTTTTTCTTCAGTGACCATAAACCCCTTTAGAGACTTCTGCGTGGTTTATCATGCTGATTGAAGGGGATCATAATTAGCCTTAAGAGTAAAGGCTTCAAGGGTTTCGGCAATGATCATATATTTGTTTCGTTTGTTTGATTATTTTAGTTTCCCCAAAGTTTTTAAAACTCTTTGTCTTTTTTGGCTAGCGGTGTTAATTTTTAGGATTGTTTTCAAGAAAACTTAGTAAGAACTCATATGAAATTTTTTTTAAAAAAAAGGTCAATCGTAATTGGACACGAGGATCTGAAAAAGTGTGATTCCAAACCGCTGGAAGGACTCAACACAGTCAAATTGCTCTGTCATAAAGGTGCTGATCGTTTTATGTTATAATTTATTGGCTTTAGAGTTCAATAAACAAAGAAGACACGCGTATAAAAGAACGTTCTAGTTTCTTTGGCCTCTGCAAATACTGCTATTTTTGTTTTGTTTTTTAGTTTGAAAAGCGATCATACGCATTCCGTCAACGGAAAACTAATTTTCAGAACAGTCTAACGTTTGAAGGCAATACTTTTGAAATCTTACAAAACTTAATACGGCCTTCAACGGCTCCGTACTATGTTTTGTAATTTTTCAATGTTGAGAAAAGTAAAAGCCAGTACCAAAATAGTAATTAAAAATGATCTCTATGAAATAAGCGTTTCATTATATATCGCTTTTCAGAAGTCAAACTAAAGAAATTGGTATTTACAACATTTCTGTACGTTGCCGTAGAAAACTTGTTACGGCCTTAAACGGCGCCGTACAAAGTTTTTTTAAGTTTTCTACGGCACCGTATAAGTCTTAGTATGTTTTCAAAGTTTCGTCTAAGGTGGGCAACCTGGGTTGATCTGCCACAGATACAGTAGTTCTAATTTTTTATTTATTTTTTTTTGCTTTGTTTTTGACGACTTGCCCCGTTATGTTTTTCTTGTAAGATGTGTATTGTTCAGAGCCTTCCAAAAGGGGTAACCGGGAACATTCAGAGGGTCTTAATATTCTTTAGAAGCCCTTAGCTGCCTTTAGTAGTCTCTCGATTGATAAGAGTGCTGAACCTAATCGGAAGACCTAAATTCAAGGTGAAAAGATCATTTCGATCAGAATTCTGTAATATAGTTGCGTCTTGGCAGCGCAAACATCTCTCAGTAAAAACAAAAATAGAAGAAAACAAAACACTTGAAATAATTTCTGATCAGAATAGAAAGCTTTCGAAGCCGCCTCTGATCACACATGTTCAGTACCATTATCCACACTAAAATGCACTCGAAAAATTTTTTTAAAACCTTTTTATTCGAGCGCACCCAACTCAGGTATACGCCCGAAGATGATCTAATCACAGGTCTAGTCGGCTTGGATTCCTCGATCTGGAAAACCTTGCTCCTCATACTTGGAAAATACTTTTCATTTCCCTGATTTTTGATACTGACTTTTGGTCGGCGAAAAGGTTTGCGAAATGGAGCTGAAAATCTGACAGTCACTGTAAATTTTACAGTAGTGATGCATTTTTTAGCGCATATCATGACTTTATTTTCACAAAATTTATCTCATTGATTACTATTACTAAAAAAGAATAATTTATTGAGCAATGCGGGCCAAAATTATGTAAGATAAGCAATAAATTGCGCAAAAAAATTACAGCAATTTTCTTACATAGCTCTGCGTTGAATAGTGACGTAAATTCAACGCATTCACTGCACAATTGGGTAAAACTATTGCGGGATTTTTTTTGGTTAACGCTAATTACAATTAATTTCCAAGATTTCAGTTTTCTAATCGTCTAGTTAACATAATTTTTTGCTTCTAAGCGTAGATCAAACATTTCACTTATCTTTAAGTTTGCGTTTGAAATACAAATACCTACCTAAGTACGCTGCACCTACCAACCTAATATTAAGTATGCAAATCCCGACATTATACCTCCCACACTTCCATCTACCCCTCCACTTATCCCCACCACCACCACCACCACAACCACCACCACCACCACCACCACCACCACCACCACCACCACCACCACCACCACCGCCGCCGCCGCCGCCGCCTTTCTGCTTCTTTTTATCATCAGTTTTTTTCTCAAATGGTTTTCCCATTCCATTCATATTCCATTCTTGGTGTAGTTTTTTATTTAGTCTATGAAAATTCTGTTGTTTTAGGATTAGCCCTTTTTCCTCTTAGATTAAAGCGTGAGCGTTTAATTTATGTAAGATCAACGTTGAATGAAACGCTAAAATCAGTGAGATCAAAGTTTAATTTCAAGCGTTGAAATTATGTAAGATCCACGCTTTGATAGGCAAAATTATGTACGATCAACACTAAATTAAACAAAACAAAAGGTAAGATATACGCTTATAAACCCATATTTTAGCAAGATTAACGCTAAATTTAACGAATCTTTAAGATCTACGCTGAGTTATGTAGGATGACGCTTAGAACGCTAAAACTTGAAAGATAAGCTGTAACTAGCGTTGAAAATTTATGAAATTTCGAGTTTTAACTTTTTGATTATTGAGTCAATATTTGATTGTGAAACTCGCGTAATAAAAAAGATGGAAAAGTGTTACCTCTGCTTCTTCGAGATTTTTTTCTTGTCCAATTATGAGAACTGATGGTGAAGAGAGGTCAAGGCATGGATTCGCAGAGATGTGAAGTTGTAATGTAATTCTGATCGAAGAAGAGGGATCATGTGCCTTTATGATTCTCCGCCACTGTTGGGCAGTGTTTCCAATGGGTGACTTAAGAGTCCTGGGATGTAATACGGCAGGGAGGAGCTCCTCCAATTTATATGTTTTGGGGCATGGGAAATAAGGGTTAATCTCATCGATCGCGTATGGGCATTCTACGACATGGTCGCATTGTTTCGCGCAGAAATCACTGACATAAGGATAATTGCATTGAATATAAGGTGGAAAACAGAAAAATGAACCATATCCCTTCTCACTGCGCCATCTGTTGGCCTCGAAACATCCAATTGCATCCAATTTCTCATCACTTCCATCATCACAATGAACCTTTCCATCACAGATCCACTGGTGAGGAATGCAGACCCTCTTGTCTTCACACAAGAAGTAGTCTAAAAAATAATAACCGGTTACTCAGTTCGGGGTTTCGAAAAGATTTTTGATCAGACGAAATTCCAGCGTACACTGTCACATCATACGGCCGTTGGTAATAGACTGGGATCAACAGCACGAGCGCGAGATGGTCTGGACAATGATCTGGATATGATTTGTTGAGAAGCTACCACGTCGAGGTGCCCAGACCGAAGTGACCTCTGATCAGAAAATGCTCAAAAGCACGCATGCGAAGTATATGGTCTGGAAACGTCTTCGACAGCATTTTAGTCTGAACAGCGGCATGGAACTTGTCTGATCAGAGATCACTCCGATCTGGGATGATCTGATTAGAGGCGGATTCGAGCGCACACTGATCTGATCAAAAGCAATTTTCAACGCAATATAGTCTGACGGTTTTGAACCAGAGTAAGTTTCCAATGAACAATAGTCTGGCCACAGCGGTTTCGAGATCTAGAAATGAAAAAAAGTTTTGTCTTGACAAATCACACAGTAAACAGACAATCAAAATTTTGAGAATCTTGGTTTGGATAACATCTTCTTCATGGGGACCGGCACACACAAATTACAATCGAATAAGTAATGAAAAAAAGAGCCGGAGCACAGTTAAAACTGTTAAAACTGGACCAGGGAGCTCACTTTAGAAAAAACACGAGAACGTAATATTCTTTAATAGTGATTATCTCTTTTCTTCGCTTATGTTATTCTCAAAACTTTTATCGTTACAAAAACTTGCCCAAAGAGCATCACAAGGTAACTCCGTCCTAACTCCAATCTATATTCCAATCTATATGTTTAT
>NC_134482.1:10483868-10576368 GCF_964194025.1 Convolutriloba macropyga
AAGTTGTTTTAATTAGTCACATTGAAATCACTGACCTAGTTTTTTTTTTCCTGGAAGTCCAGTCCTGTGAATGAACCTATATATTTTAAAAGTTAAAAACGTTGATGTACAGTGACCCTACTTTTTTTCTATCAAATTTGCTTCGAAGCATTTACAGAATTGATTATACGAACTTCATATTTCTAAACTTGTTAAAATCTTTGTGAAATTTTAGCATTGCGTTTTTTTTCAGTTTTCTTCTAATCACCGCTTATTTTTTCGCTAACAAAGCGTGCTCGTTTTTGGGCGTTGATTTTTTCCTTCTGCTTTGTCCTCCTTGGGTTTTCTGGGAAAGATCATCTGTCATCTTTTATTCTTCTCCGAATGCACAGGTATTTTGATTTGTAACTAACCGGTTAAAAGTTTACAAATCAGGGATAATTTATTCATTGTATTCTGAATTACAGAAGTTCAAATCAAAGTTAAGGGTACCGTTTTCCGCTAAACATAAAAATAACTGTTGAATGAGATTATGTTTCTTTCGGATGATGAAAGTTTAAACTGCTGAAGTTTAGTCTATTCTAGAATGCTTTCTTGTTGCAAAGAATGGTTTCATGCTTTCGATCTGATCCGTTGTTCTGTTCTTTAGTTTTTTTCAGCAGAACATCACTGCCCAAGAGAAATTTATCCGTACGAATTGAAATGATATCTTTTCGTAACTTCGGAACACTCTTTTGAGTGATTAGCAGTTCTGCTGCAAAAATGTCACATTTCATTAAAAGATTGCAAATTCTTTTTTTCTCAAATAGCATACTTTGATTCACCAATTTATCTGTCTGTTTATCCCTTGTTTTGATGAATTGCCAATATTTCGAAAAGATGATGCACTAAAATTTAAATGTAAGTGTACTAAGACCACTGCAATGTTCTTTTGCTTTTTTGATTCTCCGTGGAAATTTACGTAGCCAAAGTCATCATTTTGTCTCAAGAAGAAAAATAAATCATTTTGAAATTTCAAAAAACAAGAAATTCAAGACGGATGAACACTTTTTGAATCGTTGTCAAAGAGCCGCAAATCTTCTGATGCGAATGAAGATTATCGACTTCGACATGTCTAACCGTCAATTTACGTTTGCAATCGACCAGTTTTTACGCACTCGAATTGAATACTTTGACCTGGATAACTCATGTTCTTTATATGTGAAATGCTGTTGTTCTTTTTGCAGGACTTAATCTTAATCTTAATTTAATCACCTTTTGATCTGTAAAAGTTGTTTTAGCATTTTTTGAACGCTTTTATGTTCTTCCCTAACAAGGAATTGAGTCTTTTACTACTACTACTACCACTACTTATCAGCATTCATTGCTAACGTGTTTCGTTTGGAAGTGTTTTATGAATGTTAGTGCTTCCCCTAGTCTGTGATGTTTTCTTTTTTTACACCTATTTAAAATTTTGGCAACCCCCTTCACAAGAAGAGAAGAATTGAGGAAAAAAAAGAAATAAAAAAAAGAAAAAATTGCGCGAAAAACCTCCGTTGCTTGTCTAGTTGTTCAAACAAATTTAATCTTGCAAAGCCATGCTCAATCTAGCAATAAAAAATTAATTTTTCAGCTAACCTGTTAGGGTGGAACGTAAAACAAGATCCCAGCATGAAATCCTCTGAATTCGAAAACACATTTTGTCCACAATTTTCGCCATCGAACGAGCATTGAATAATAAAATCGGATATGTTACCGTTTAATGACGTCAGATACCTATTAGAGACCACAGGCTGGTAGAACTTGTAAAAGTCACTATAATCGTCAACATTTGAGGAATTGTAATATTTGTAATAATCAGCAGTGAATAAAAGGAATTCATCTTTAATATCAAATGTTGTTTTATTTTCCTCAGTTTGCAACCCGCTGGACCAAGTCGGCCTAGTATTAACTGCAATGTTTGGGCAAATATTGGGGGGACAGTTTGGAGTTGCTTCCTTGACTTCATTTAGTAATTCAGCAAAATAATCGCTATCTTCCATAAATTCCAGCATTTCAGCCAAATAATCGTTATTCTTCATGTAATCTAAGAGTTCGGAAATATCATTATTTTCACGTGTGTAATCCAAAAATCCGGGAACATAATCGTCTTTGATTACATTTAATAATGATGTTTCTAAACTGGAATTACTTTTCACGAGTAAATCTTCATCTAGCGACCTGATGGCTTGAAATGTCAAGTGGAATACGTTAGAATTGACAGGATTGTCAAAATTGAAAAATACTGTCACAACGCTGCTGTTGAATTCCAACTGTTGTTGATATTTCGCGCCCGTAACATTCAGCCCCACACAAAAGAGGGTGTCTTGTTCTCCCAGTGACTGATATCCAAGTAGGACAGCCTAAATAATCTATTTTAGATAAAATCGGGCGCAATTTAGGCCTAGTTTTGTTGCTACCCTAGTTTTGTTGCGACGAAAGAAACTAACAAAAACGACGCGAGAAACGCTCGGCATGTTGAGCTTTGCACGTAAGAAATTGTCTGCATGTTCGATATAATCGTTATGATCGGTTTGAAGCGTAAGAAATTGTCGGTAAGTTCAGTCTCTTAGATTCGGTACGTTTGTCTTCTTAGATTTGGTAAGTTCGATTTCAAGAATGAGATATTGTCGGTTTTGCCCATACAAAATTTGAGTTTTTTGTTTATGATGTGGTCAAATGCTTAGATAACTTTCTGATCCCAGGAAATTAAAAGTGCCTCTTGATGACAATTTCGTCCAAAAAGAGAAAATTTATTGCTTTTCTTCTTTAACTCATTAACAACAAAAGTGAAGGAAAGCGAACTTTTGTTTGTTTTCAGGTCCAAAATTTAAGAGATTTGTTGAGCATTGATGGTGATTCAGTGCATTAAATCACGCTCATTAAGTCTTGGTATGATTATGAAAAATCAAGTACGTAAATCATATATACATACATAGGCTTTTTCTGACGTCTAAAATTTAACCTACCGAATTTAAAAAATCAAACATTTCGACAGCTATCTTACGTATATAAACTGAAAGTACCCAGGATGCCGCAGAAAAAAAAGGCTTTCGTTGTTTTTTTGAACTAAAAGCAAACATACATACGCTCTTCTTACTTTTCTAAACAACGATTTTTGGACAAAGGTAAAAACTCAAAATCAATCATCAATGTGACACTTAATTGCAAAAATTATATTGAAAAATAAATTCTGTTTAAAAAATTAAAAATATTAAACTATAATAAAAATTTTGTGTAAAATTACTGCATTTCAATGTAGAGGTTACAGTAAAAAATAGCCTGAGAAGTCAAGGATTGAAAAAACGTTTTTAATAATGCAGTAGGTTTTGTAAAAAATTGCCAAGTATTGCTGCCAGTTTGACCGAATACTTGCAATTGTTTTTATATATTATATCGTTTTTATAACTGAAAACTGAGTTTTAAATCCGAAAACAATTAGTGTTTTGAACAATTGTTGCCACTTTCGAAGCCAAGAAGTTTTGCTCAATTATATATGATTTCAATATTCATATTCGAGCCTACATCTAGACTGTATGCTGGTTCTGATGTCCTCAGCTAATCAACATTATAATCAAAACTTGAATTTCATTTTATTTTCGCTTAAAATTTCATAAAGTGACATCTGAATATTGTCAATGTTAGTTAAGAGTCAAATTAGGAGTGATATTAGTTAAAACTTATAACCGAATCAGTGTTTTATCTTTTATAAAAACCGTTCTGAACTAATTTAGAAAAAAAGTTCATCATAATTTTTCCAAAACTATAGAAAGTGCTTAAAAAATTGTAACATCAAAATGATTTGCGACGAAAACTACTTTTATTAAGAGACATTTCATATAAAAACGAATGAGCAAATCAGCCAGTTGTAAATAGAATTGCAACAGCACTTTTTTCAAACTATAGTGATATATCCATTTTTACTTTGAAATATTACTGTCTGAAACTTTAGAAAAATCTTGTGCAATAAAAAAAACACTGAAATCTGAAATATAGCACACTTATCCCCTAGCACAACAAAAGTTGTTCGTAACATAGCTAGAAATATCAATAATAAAAATCAAGTGTTATATGTTTTGTGTGTTCATAGCTGATTTTCTGGGGAAAAACGGTTTTCTGCAAGATTCGGGGAAATTTCTTGGAAAGAAAGCGTTGTCTTTATAATGGAAGATGTCCTGCAAAAGATTTTGTAGGACTACTGTGTCTCAGA
Source organism: Convolutriloba macropyga (assembly GCF_964194025.1). Lineage (NCBI taxonomy): Eukaryota > Metazoa > Xenacoelomorpha > Acoela > Convolutidae > Convolutriloba > Convolutriloba macropyga. Next base: position 10,488,076 of record NC_134482.1, read on the forward strand.
AGGTCATAGTCCAGAAGGCCAGAAGGTCAATGATGTACGCCCTTGACATCATTTTGCAAGATAACCGTCATTAAAAAACATTAGCAAGATAGTTCTGAGTAATCAAGTTTAACAAGATAACTGTCATGAAAAAATTTAACAAGATAACCGTCATTAAAAAGTTTAACAAAATAACCGTCATTAACAAAATTTAGCATGCTAATTGAGCAATTAGCATGATTTTGCTATAGAAGCGGCATTGGCAACTTTTAACAAGAGAACCGACGGGGTCGAAATTGAGAAACAAAGAAGTCTCCAGTTTTAGACTCAATTTCGCATCTTTAGCTTCCGTTTTATATTTTTTAAAATTCAATTATGTTTTATTTGTTTCTTCTGATATAATAAAAACAAAAATTTAACCTGAGCTTCTGCCTGCCTTTTCTCTTTTCCAAAGAATAGCAGTGGTTGGCTACCGTTGCTAGGACATGGAGGCTCAGCACGAAAAAATTCTAAAGTAATTCTGATAAACGACGAGTCATTTGTTTTAATGACTCTCCTCCAGGTATCGGTCGCATATTGCATCCATCGCCACCAGAAACTGGAAACGATATTGTTTTGGGATTTGGTTCAGCATACAAGAGTTCACATGATTTATAAGTCAGAGGGCACGTGAAACTTTGATTTATCTCATCAACAGCGTTTACGCACTCGACAACTTCGTCACATGGTTTTGCACAGGTAAATTCAAGATAACCATAAGCACTTAAGCACTTGATAAATGGGGAAACGCAGAAGTGGGAGCTGCCGTTGTTCTCAATGCGCCACCTGTTGGCATCAATGCATCTCTCATTATCCATCTTTTCATCACTCCCATCGTCACACTGGATTTTTCCATCACAAATCCACTGGTGAGGAATGCAGTTTCGCTTGTCTTCACACACGAAGAAATCTGTAAAGAAACTAATCGTTTTTAAACTGGCATTAGACTGCTGTCGGTAATAATACCGTCCTCCAGAAATTGTGGATTTCAAACATCAGTTTGACAAAAACGAAGAAAGAAGCTCTTACTTTTTTCTTCTGTAACGTCGGTACGCTCAGTTTCCAAACGAAAGAAACTGTCGGAATGTTCGGTTTTGAACGTAGGAAACCATACGCATGTTCAGTTTAAGACCACAAAAAATCTAGATGGAAAAATCTCGATAAAAAATTATACTTATAAATCTCGAGATCTTTAACACCGCAAAAGAAGAATTAATGAGAACTTCTCTAAATCTTAAAAAAAAACATAATTCTTCAACGGGTCTTGTCAGCACACTAGAGACGAAATTTCAATTAAGTTGAAAAAAATACTAGTGCAGTTTTCGGTATTAGTGTAGCTTACTAATCATTTAAAAAAAGCAAAAAATGATAAAGCATACGGCTAAATTGATCCTCGTCTTCAGAAACTTTATTATTAAATCACTTAAAACTAGTCTTGAAAAATGTTAGTCAAAAAAATTCAACCAGAAATTTTATTGAAATTGCAGAGAAAAGAAAAATCAAATTGCATCATGTTACAAAAAATTGGTTGTTCACTTCATTCTCACCAATTTCATACAATTTGTTGAAGTTAGTGAGAAAAATTGCATAAACAAAAGTTTTGATTTTCAGAGAACTTCAATTCAAAGTATATTCATTTCCTAAACGAAAAATTAGACTTCAAAATACTAGGAAAGGAATTGCAAAATTCATTAGAAAAAAAAAACCTGTTCAAACAATTCAAATTTTCTCACCTCAACAAAAAATCACGATCCAGAAAAAAACACAAAATTTTAACATTGCAAAAAAAATGAAAAATATTACGCCAAAAAAAAAACAAATGACTGTTGCTCCTATTAGTGTTTTGGCTTGAAAAAAATTACACTAATATGTTTGGTTGACACAAAACATACAGGAACTCAACAATGGAAAACCAGGTCCGCTCAGAACAAAAAACCGAATACTACCTCAAAAATGAGATGAAGCGAGCATTAGTGTAATAACTACATGAATGGTCCACACCCGGTCAGTCTCGCGTGAAATTTCAAGCTACCAGCTACCACCGGAAAAAGCGGATCACTATACTTTTTTTGAACTACTTCCCAATTTAAAAGCTGGCTAAACTTTTGAATATGTATGATGCAGCATCGGACAGTGAATTCGAACTTGAAGGCTCATTGTATGAAACGTGAAACAGTTCCTGGAAGAAGAAGTGAAAAAAACCTAATCTATAGCAAACAAAAAATGATCATGTGTATCAAGAAAAGGATCAAGAATATGTGATTTATTTTTTTTTTTTTTGAGCTAATATACACGTGGAAAATTAAGCTAAGGTTCCCAGTTCCCTGAATAAAATGAAAAATAAAATGCATTTCCTGGCAATGTGTATCTAGTTTCTTCTTCTAGGAGTTAATCTGGACGACTGGTATCATTTTCATGAAATTAACCTTAGATAACTCTTTCGAAATCTAAACTTTTTAGTAAATTTAATTATCAAATAATTTTTCTGTTTTTGACAGAATTCAGCATGCTATTCTGTTAGATAAGGTTTTTCGAATTTCTAACTCTTAACTTACCTTCACCTGCACTTTCTCCTGCCTTAAAAACGGGGCGAAAAGCTGTTATTAACGAGAGTTCATATACTTGCACTTACGACTCTTTTCCGCAATGCAGTTCAACTAGGTGCCTAGTTTACAGAAACTAATAGGAAACTAATTGGTAAATATTTGCATAAAATTCGCTTGGATTACTAATTGCGGATTAAAACGACAAGATTTACCTATATCCTGGTTGTCTAGAAGTTTGATATAAATATATAAATTCCTGCGACAAATAATTACAAAAGTTTGGCTGGCTAAAACAGCTATTTAGCAATTAATGTTACATGAAATTGCCACTTTTCCGAATCTTGACCGCAATTTTTCCTGCTAAAAAGAATTTTTTGGAAATTAGCAAACCTTGAGGACAACCTGCTTCACTGATTTTTCCTGATTTGTCGTCGGGTTCATAAAAGTTGAGAAAATTTCTCACATAATTGTCCAATATCAGAATATCTGAGACATCAACAAAATATTTCATGTAACTTTTCTTGACAGGATTTTCGTTGCATACAGTCCCTCCTGGAAAATCCAGACGTGCATCGGTTTCGACCGTCAAATCAAACGTTGTCGGGTACTTTGTATATTTATCCACTAAATCGTAGAATGTGAACATGAACACCCCAAAGAGTCCGAAGTAAATCAGAACCCATACAACTCGGAACCCTGCCTGCACTTCAGCTTCGATCTGAGGAATTATAGAGTTAGCCAATCGGAGCCAAGAGTTTTTCAATATCAGTCTGGGAGAAGTTACGTCACTGGAAGGTTCCTCATTTGGCCTCGATTTTTCCGGTTTTTCAGATATTTCACCCAGTTCCAGTTCAGGGTTCAAGCCAGAGAATATTGAAGGACCAGCTAATGTGTTTCTGCGTTGCACAGTAGCAACTTTTGTAAGGCATATACTTACCATACGTACTCATTCTTACTGATAAGATCCTTTCAACTTAACGACCCTACCAATCTCCGAGCGTAAATCAGGACTGATTCAGTCACTTTTTTGGCTTGTCAGACTTAGAACAAGTCTGGTTTTGCAATTTTCAGACTTTAATGAACTTATTATCAGAGACAAAAAATTCCACCTCTGGGGTTCGAACCTCGAATCTCTAATTTGAGCCGGTGAACTTCGAGTATTTCTAATTTGAGCCGGCACTATGCTGGGAAATAGCGAATTTCAAGCCAGAAAGCAGAGCTTATATATAATACACATAAACCTTGCATTTGGTTACTGTCCAGTACTGATTTACGATTAGAGATCAATTTCGATTCTGACTGATAACTTTTTCAAAAATAGATACAAAACAGTGCTGCTGAAGACCACCTCGCTTAGCAATAATTGAATTTGAAGAATCTTTACTTGGTGAATGTTTCATTTATCTTTGAAAGCTCAAACTTGAATGTACTTTTTAACAGAAAATCCCAGACAGTCGGTGATTTACTTATTGGATGATCTGTTCACGTAAGAGCATTCTAGTCACGTTTCAACCCGACGCTGTCGTTAAGTGTCATTAAAATCGCCCTGTCTGAGCTTAATACATGGATACAGATATGTGACCTTCAAATGACCTCTACTCTTGATTTGCTCCTTATTTGAAGATGAAAATAACGAAACCACGTGAATGAAATGACGTCAAAAATCTTGTAATCTTGACTGAGCGTTGCAACATAAGCCGAAACAGACCAAAAATAGAGCCAGCGGGGCGCAATGCCATAAATACATATTACATATTTCATTCGGGTTCAGCTAAAGCCCAACAGCAGTAAGTTGGGTCAAGCAAAAATCGAGATAGTAACTAAATTCGAGCTAAAATCTGTTCATGAACTATTTGAGTGGAATATACGGTCTTTTCACACAAATTTCGTTTGAAGCATGGTCTTTTCTTTAACCGAGGCCTAAATCATGCTTATGAAACTAGCCGGCTCAAGATCACATTGGATTTTGTTGGGTTATGGGTTTTCGCTAGCGGAATAAAAGCGTTTTTAACTAAGTAGAAAAATAAATTTCTCAAAATGAGAGAATAACAAGAATGATATTTTACAGTAGAATTTAGAGATTTACAGGAGAGATCTGATTATTAGATCAAGATGGTGATTTGATTTTGGAGATGAAAAAAAGCTCAAAAATCAGCTATATATATATATATATATACCCATTATCAGTGCGCGAAAGTCAAGATACAAAACTAATCTTAGCGCCATGATTTACAGTCAGTAGGGTTCGCAAGGGTTGCCCAATATGGTTTGCTTCTGCAAATCAGTCGCAAAGGCAACCATAAATGGAATGCATTTGCACTTTTCTAAGAATTCATTCACACTTCCCGAGATATCATAATCATTCAATTAATGCTGGGAAGATTTTACATCAAATAATCTCACTCTAATATTAGTTATCTAGATTCACCAAATTGAACCGAATATTGATTCTAAGCACCATTTCTTGACGATTCATTTATATAAATCCTTTGATTAAGATCAATTTGCTTTTGTCTTTCTAATCTGGTAAGCTTAACTTTCTTTCTAATTCTCACAGAGTTTAGGACTATAGTCTGATCGATATTCTAACACCCCCACTCAGACATGAGCTGATTGCGTAGAGTCTGTTCCCACCGAAAACTGCTCTGAATGTTTCCACTTTTGGAACGGGTACGGATTTTGTGAAGATATCCGCTGCCTTTTTGTCTGTAGGAAAGTAATGAAATGAAATAGTCCCATCTTCCGTCTTGTCCCGAATGAAGTGGAACTTTGTCTCGATGTGCTTGCTCCTTTTGTGCATGATTGGGTTTTGGCAAAGTCTGATACAATTTTGGTTGTCGTCTCCAATTGCTATTGGCCGTTTCTGTTGGATGCCAAAATCCTCCAGAAGTTGTTTCAGGTAGATTGGCCAGGTAGAAAGAGCAACTGTGGCCGGCTTCTTGACATCCCAGCTGAGTTCTGCGCAACGTCCGTTGAGCTTGAAGTAATAGCCCGTTGTTGATTTTCTGTCCTTCACATCTCCAGACCAGTCTTTTTCCCCCACTAAATCATAACTAGCCTCTTTTGTGTAAGTAAGTTTTAAACCTTTGGAACATTGAAGATATCGCAGAAGTCGTTTTCAGCATAGCCAGTGTTAATTAGTAGGTGCATTCACGTGCCTGGACAGAATGTTGACTGTGAACATGATGTCTGGCCTTGTCTGTTTGGCCAGATAAAGAATTGATCCAACCAAGCTTCTGTAGAGCCTCTGGTCAACTTCTTCGTCTCCGTTCTGTGCTGTCTGAAGATTCAAATTCAAATCAGCTGGAGTTCAGGAGGGTTTGCATTGATCCATTTGAAACCGCTCAAGCATTGTTTCTATGTAGCGTTCTTGATCGACTGTGACTTTGCCCTCTTCTTGTCTGATTCTAAGGCCCAGAAACCAGTGTAGACTCCCTCTGACTTCCATGTGAAATATTGCCTCTAGTGCCTTCTTGACATTGGAGATCACCGTCATACTTCTTGATGCTACTATGATGTCGCCAACCCAGACCAAGATGAAGGTCTGATTCTCTGCCTCTGACCTTTCGAACAAGCAGTGGTCGTTCCTGCTTCTGGTGAACCCCTGTCTCAGTAGGAAGTTTGTCAGCTCTTTGTACCAGTTGTTAGCAGCCTGTTTCAAACCATAAATTGATTTATTTAGTCGACATACTAACTTCTCCCCATCTGATCCGCGTTTTACAAACTCCTGTGGCTGTTCCAGATACACTTTTTCCTCGATTGACGAGTGCAGGAAGGCAATCTTGACATCAAATTGGTGCATCATATGGCCCTGCTTCGCTGATAGCTGAGGTAGAATCCTGAATGTCTCTGGCTTACAGGTAGGCGCAAAAGTCTCAAAGTAGTTCAGTTCTACCACTTGTTTGAAACCTTTCGCCACATAGCGTGCTTTGTATTTGTCGACTTGACCACTGGGTCCCAATTTCATTTTGTAGACCCATTAGCCCGGTATGACGTCCCTGTCTGTGGGTGTTCTCACTAGGTCCCAAGTCTCGTTGTCTTGGAATGCCTTGAACACGTCTTTCATAGCCCCGTACCACTGGTCCCATTGGTCAGCTTGCTTGGTTTCGTAGACTGTTTTGGGTTCCACATAGTTACCCTCAGTCACAGCAAGATGGGTCCTGACTTCTCCAAAAAAATTGCGGAACATTCCTTGCTCGTGTCCCTTGTCTGGGCTCTGCCCTGTCCGCTTGCTCCAGTGCCTCCTCAAAGAAGCCAACCGTCTGTGAGAAGTCCTCCGTTTCACTGTCTTCTAGTGACACAGAGTCTCTGAGACTGCCTCTTGTTGCAGTAGATTCTTCATCCAGTGCTGCTTCCTCAACATCTGAGGCATCTCGTCTCAGTGTCGTTTCGTGAGTGTTCCCGCTCTCTGCGTCATGCCAATCTTCCTTTAATGCAGTAGATGTGCCCTGCTCCTCTTTGTTGCCATCGTCTTGATGATCATCATCTGGGTGCCAGATCCCCAGTTGCTGTGACTCATCATCTAGTAGGTGGGGCGTCTCTGTGCTGTCAGGCTTTTGAGCCCACTTCAGACTCCTTGATGATCACATCTCGAACTGCCACAACTTTGCATGTGTTGGGTACGTACACCAGGTATCCGTTGTGTCCATTAGTGTAACCCACAAACTTTCCGTCCAGTGCCTTGAGTTCAAGTTTGCTGACATGTCTCTCCCGCTTCCTCAGGAAGACTGTGCAACCAAAACTAGATAGTTTACTAACTGAAAGCTTAGGTTTTATACCTCGCATCAGCTCTGCTGGGTTTTTGTCTTCTCCTCGTCTAACAACCAAGTTCCTGATCCCAGCTGCATGAAGAATTGCTGCTTTCCACATCATCTTGGGAAGACCTGAGTCAATGAGCAAACATCTTGCCATCTCCAGCAGTGTCCTGTTGCACCTCTCAGCTAACCCATTCTGTTATGGCGTCTCTGTTATGGTCTTCTTCTGTAGAATGCCTGCATCTAAGCATTATGTCTTGAACGGCTCTGAGAGAAACTCCTTCCCATGGTCTTGCCTCAGCTTCTTGAGCGTCCCCACACTGAGAACAAATTTCTTCAGGCTGGCCAGTGCTTCACTCTTTGCCTTAAGCCAGTCCACAAACACAAACTTCGTGTACTGGTCTGCAAACACAATGCGGAACCGGAACCCTGACATTGACTCTACTCTGAAAAGTCCCATCACGTCTGTGAACACCTTCTCCAGCTTCTCTTCTGCTTGGGTTTCAGCCACTCTTGGTACTGGAGTCTTTGTGATCTTGGCCAATGCACACTTATTACATTTATCATCGAGTTCCCCCACTGTCTTTGGTGCATTCCTGAACACATCCGCTTGATTCAAATGACCCAATCGACTGCACTGTCAGGTCTTTGTGATCTTGGCCAATGCACACATATTGCGTTTATCATCGAATTCCTCCACTGTCTCTGGTGCATTCCTGACCACATCCGCTTGATTCAAATGACCCAATCGACTGCACTGTCAGGTTTCACGCTGTTGGAGAACATTGGAGCGTAAGTAAAACAAATTACTTTCTTGTGTTAGTTTTACCCGAGTTCCCTTCTGGAGTTTCATGTAGCTGTTTCCTTTCTCGAAAGTGAAGCTATTTCCCTATTCCGTGCATCTTGAGACTGATAGGAGGTTTGAAGAATAGTCCAGCACACACAGAACATTTTGGAGTTCGCCTTGGAATTCCCCTTTATTTGAGGGTATGCTGAACCTCAAACAGCCTCTGTCACCACTCTGGAAGCCTCTCCGTTGGGATTTCTGACCACTGATTGAACGGGCACAAAGTCCAGGAACGCATCGAGGTTCGTCACTATGTGATCTGTACAACCCTGTCCAATAGCATGCCTGCTGTCTTCCACTGGGTAATAGCTGCCCAGTATTCCTCGTCTAGTGAAACCAATTTTGGACCCATTGCCACTGACTCCTGTTTGCCTCCATCTCTTTGTCTCTTGCATGCCCTATCTAGGTGACCGTTCTCACCACACTTGCTGTACTGTGCTGTCTTCTTCCTCCTGCAGTCCTTGGCAAAGTGTCCAGGGATCCCACACACAAAGCAGTTTCCTTTCTTGGGTCCCTTCTTGATGTCACGCTTCACTAACAGTGCCACTGAACTACTTTGTCCCTTTTGCCTCTGTGCTGTGCTCTCGCGGAAGTTCTGGATCCTTTTCCTCAACTCTGTGAAAATCGTTGCCGGGTTAAAGCTCTCCTGTATAACAAAACTTTCATATCTCATTGGCAGACCATTGAGGACCAAGGCGTTGAAGAGGGTCTCTGAGACTGCTTCCCCTGCTTCTTGTAGCCTTGTGAGCAACTCCTGTCCTCTGATAAAGAAGCTGTCCAAATCCTCAGCATCCTCGAGCTGCAGTCGAGCAAGCTGTGCCACCAAAGTCACCACTGTCGGCATCTCCACACTATGAAGTCTCTCTTGCAAAAACTTCCAAGCCTTTGCTCCATCTCCGATGCCGTCATCTCCCACACAGTCATGTCTCATCAGCATGAGGGTTGTTGCATCTAGAGTCAGTGCCAGATGGCACCACACATTGTTCCGTTTCTCCTTGATGTCTGCAACTTCCTTCTCATATGCATCCTTCAGCACCTTGTGGTTCTTCTTTTCATCATTGCTCGCCCCATTGGCTAATGGTGCAGGCTCTTTGGTTTGCTCCTTTGTCCCAAGTAGTGATTTGTAGAGTCTGTTTTTCTGCATCATTGCCACAACTCTTGTGCTCGAGATTGGAAAGTCCTGTGCCTTTCCTGTGTAGGTCAGCAGCTTCACTGTCTGTTGATCCATCGTAGTTTGAGCAGGCAAAACAGTTGTGAAAAGAAAAGGTACTAAGCAGAAAAGGATTATGACTGTCAACAACAAATTAGTTTTGTTTTAGAAATTAGTTTTAAGACTTAGGAGACTGCTGGGCCTATAACTTGTTGGGTTATGGGTTTTCGCAAGCGGAATAAAAGCGTTTTTAACTGAGTAGAAAAATAAATTTCTCAAAATGAGAGAATAACAAGAAAGATATTATAAAGTAGAATTTAGAGGTTTACTGGAGAGATCTGATTATTAGATCAAGATGGGGATTCGATTTTGGGGATGAAAAAAGGCTCAAAAATCGGCTGTATACATACCTATTATCAGTGCTTGAAAGTCAAGATACAAAACTAATCTTAGCACCATGATTTACAGTGGGACGCAAGGGTTACCCAATATGGTTTGCTTCTGCAAATCAGTCGCAAAGCGAACCATAAATGGAAAGCACTTGCACTTTTCTAAGAATTCATTCACACTTCCGGACGAAAATATCATAATCATTCAATACATGCTGGGAAGATTTTACATCCAATAATCTCTATCTAATATTAGTTATCTAGATTCACCAATTTGAACCGAATATTGATCCTGAGCACCATTTCTTGACGATTCATTTATATAATTTCTCTGATTAAAATCAATTTGCTTTTGTCTTTCTAATCTTGTAAGTTAAACTTTCTTTCTAATTCTCACTGAGTTTAGGACTATAGTCTGATCGATATTCTAACACTCCCACTCAGACATGAGCTGATTGCGTAGAGTCTGTTCCCACCGAAAACTGCTCTGAATGTTTCCACTTTTGGAACGGGTACGGATTTTGTGAAGATATCAGCTGCCATTTTGTCTGTAGGAAAGTAATGAATTGAAATAGTCCCACTTTCCGTCTTGTCCCGAATGAAGTGAAACTTTGTCTCGATGTGCTAATTCTCACTAAGTTTAAGAATATAGTTTCATCGATATTCTGACAGATTTTTATTGCAAAGCTTAAAAAATTACTGTTGACAGACTCGAATAAACCTTTTGGGTATATAGAGCGGTTTATGAAAAATTTTCATAAAAGAAAAACAGAACTACAAAATCAGCTTTGATTATTTGATTACTAATGATGGTTTTGAGAACGGTTCCGTTGAACTTAGCATTTAAAACTCTTTGTTGATGACCACTTCTTAATTATAGTTTCAAAAATCACACACAAAATTTGTTGCTGACGTTGATTGACCTCGAGTTTATTGTTCCGACCCCCTTTAGTGCGGGGAGGAACTATATACTCAAACGGGTTTTTTTTGTGGCGTCAATTTTGGCCGATCGATATCATAATAATTGTAGAGAGCTGTGAGTGGTATCATTAGAAATCCCGTCCAGCGTAGAATATGACATTAAAAAGATTTTTTGGCTTTCTCATGGAGCTAACGAGGTTTAAATTTTGTAAAAAAAAAATACACGGGTTTCCGCCAATTTTATTCACATTTTCCGGAATTTTTGCATATATATTTTTGTCAGTTTTCCAAAAAATATGTTAAAGTTGTTTCAAGAAAGTGTTGTTGGTTTGTTTTTGAAAGATAGAAAAGTGTCGATGGAATTTTTCATCTAATTTTTGGCTCAAATTTAGCTAAAATTGCAAGAAACAAGCTTCCTTAGTCAATTTTGTTTTTATTTGTTGAAAGTGAACCCCAAATTATGCTGACAGAAAATGTTTCAACTCATGAGAGGGCTAATTTACTTCTCCCTTTTCTTTGAAAGCTTTCTGGTTTCGAATTTTTTCCAGTATTTAGCTAATTTAACTCAATTTAACTAAAATTCAAAAAACAAATCCGGGTTGTAATCAGCGGCTGTTTTTTTCTAAAAACAATATTGCCTCTTTTATGTTCACTACAGAACAGAACATTAGACATCAAGGCTCACAATTGATGGGTTTAATTGGCTTCTTAAACAATTGCACGGTATCGTTTTTATTTTTTTTGGTCGAAATCCTTTTATTTTATTGTCATTTTGACTTCTAAAATCATTTCTTTTCAAAATAAGAAATGGATTAGAGTTTTGCCACCATTTTCCCCCTTATTTCGGTCAAAATGAAGCTTACTTCCGGCACAGAGAAATGCATCTTCTGTTAAATTATATTTTGATCTATATTACGCTCTTAGGTTTCAAGAATTTTTCTGGCCTCAGAACTACTAGTTTCAGGAAATTTTTTTGATTTTTGAGTACTTGCCCATTTTCCATGTTCTTTTTTCTGCTTTAGTTACACTATCAAAGTGTTGGTAGGTCCCCTATCACTTTATTGTTGTTTGAAAATAAAACACAATTGAACATATAATTTAATAACGAATGGATTATAGTCTTAACGGCTTCGATTCCGTTTTGTAGAAGAATTTGAGGGAAATTGTTTCACTTTATGTTTTATTGACATTTCTTGTAGTCGTATAATAATTTCTGAACTATATGAGATTTCAATTGATATGGAGGAATGAAAGAGCCTATTTACTGGTTCAGTTCTAAGCTGGTGGTTTTAAAGATTTTGAAAATATTTTTCCAAGAAAGGTAATGGCTTTTTGAAATTTTTTCATCTTACGTTCTTATTTTCTATTTGTTACCTAATCACAGAAATCACACATCAGATATTACATTTTATCGTCAAAAAGAGGGGCATTTGGAGACATCCATTTTTTAAGAAAAATAATTATGGTTTTTGTAGCCTCTAAGACGGCTTTTCGTAAAAAAAAATTAAATTGTTTTTTGAATTTGTTCATATTTGAAGTTCTTTATTAAAATGTTTTACAAATTCTGCACAATGGCTGGTCTCAGTGGCTTCCGTGGGGGAAAACAATTTTATTTAAATATTTCAATTTACAGTAGATAATTTTTCTTGACTTTGAAGAAGATTGTTTTCAAAAAAAAATTACTTTTGCTTTGCATCTTTTGTTCTACTTCTGTCTTTTTGTCACCCAGACTCAGTAATTACCAGTCAAATTTATTTTCTCGATTTTTGTCTGTGTTAGAGGTTCCTTTTTTAAACATATTATATAAATTAACTAATGAAAATACTCAATGGTCTTCGCTTTAGGAACAATTTGATCCCATTTAGTGTTCCAATATTTAACTATTCTCGTTTTACATATCAAATATCACCTTATTGGCATCGACAAAAGACACAGTTGAACATATCTAAAGTTTTCAGCGAATGGTTTATGGTTATTACAGGTAAAACACCGTTTTATCGAAATTTTTTTCTGTTTTCATTTTACATATTTTTACTTTTTGATATTACGTAGCTTTAATGAACGTATGACATTTTCTGATTATTGAGATCTGAAGTGTTTCCTTTGAAATATAAAGGAAACTGATAATTATTTTTATTCCCGATTGTCTTTTTGACTTTGAGCATAATTATTTTTAAAAAACGTGTTTTTGAACTTTGCTTCTTTTGTTTTTTGATTATTTAAAAAATAATTTAGTTAAATATAGGACACATATCATTTTGCTTGCATCGAAAGATGTCAAAATTTAACATATACCGAATGTTACAAGTGAATTCATTATGGTTTTAACGGCCTCGACACTGCTTTTTCCCAAAATATATCTGATTTTTCGTCTGTATTTGACGCTGTTTTTGTAGACGTAGGATATGTTCTGATTGAAAAAGTATCAATGGCCCCGTTCAGAGGAATGAACAAAACTATATTTTGATTTCAACTTATTGCTACTGACTTTCATGACCCTTTAATTTATTGTTTTCTAAAACCACAAACGTTGGTTTTAACTTTGCTCTTTTCTTGAATGCTTGTTAGTCTCATTAATGAGTGATCACATATCACTTCTCTAGCTTTCAAGAACATCTTGTTGTTATGGTCATTACGACTTCATGGCCTTTTTCTAGCAAATTTGCTTTGAATTTATGCTTTTCTGTATTTTTTTGTTTTTTTTTTTGTGGTCGTAAAAAATCTTAATAATGACAGATCCCAATGTCTTATTTAATGGAGTTATAAATGGTCGCAATACAAACTTAATTAATGATTTTAGTTCAAATATAATGATTTGCAATGCGTTAGAACCAAAAGAATATTAGTGTAGTTTTTAGGTGAGCCACATTTTTGTTTTTTTTTTCTTTTTGTTTCCGAGTCTCACTAAGGACTGGTACCATATCTTTTCTAGTGATGAAAAATGAACTAGTTATTTTTATAGTTTAGGTTTTGTCTGACGCTATTTCTCTTTGTAAATAAGTTTGTCTTCAAATAGAAGTCGAATTTTGGATGTTATTAATTTTGTTAATGTTATTTGATTTTGTTGATTGTTTTGTTTCGTATTCTAAATAATGGAAAATCTCCTCGGCCTTCACACACGGCAGTTTCCAACTGAGTGAGTTGAGTGCAACGCAATTTTTTATTTTTATGTCAGAACATTATGCGCGAACGCACATTACTGAGCCTCCTTGTGTTACTTATCTAACGAATTCATTTTATGGTATGATTTACTAGCATGATCACAACATACTAACCCAAAAACTGGGAGCAACTTTTATCCGTGTCACGGTAGTAAATTAGTATCAACTAGTTTCAGTTTCTCTGATTGTAGCAAAACGGCGTGCTGAGATGAAAACAAGCCAAATCTTTTATGACCATCAAAAAGTTTTAATTTCTGCCGGAAAAACTTTTCTCTCAACAACTTCATCGGCTAATTTAAAATTACCTGCAGGAGTAACTTTTAAAAGCATTTATACTCAAATTAAATCTGTGTAGCAAATTAGAGATTGATAATTGCGCATGAATTCAGGGCTAATCCAATAAAAAAAACATTTTTCTGTAAATTAATTGCTACTTTAATCAACGGAATATTTATTCCGTCCTAGTTTTTTTCGGTGAGGAATTTTATACTCAAATGGTTTTTTTTGCTTTATCAATTTTCGCCGATTGACATATTCATCGTACAATGTTGTGGGAGGTTTCATTAAAAAACTTTTCGAGCGTAAAGTTTGAAATTAAAAGATTTTTTAAAATTTCACTTTTACCAGTGAGTTACGGAGGTTTAATGTTCTCTGAACTTTATCCCTACTTCCGTTGTTTTGCTTACCCTTTCCGTGATAATTGCTCAAATTTTAATCAATGTTTGCTAAAAAAAATACTCTGAAAATTTAGCCTTTTTTTCTTCTTTTCAAAAAAAATGGCATCGAATATGTCTATTTGGCCAATTTGGTCCAATTTAACAGGTATTGCAGACATAAAAAAACTGCTGATACAATCTTTGTTTACCCAGGTACGGACTAATTGATCCTCCAGTTCCTCAAAAAGTTTTATAGAATTAAATTTTTTGCGGTCTTTCACTATACCGATATTTATAAAAATTGCATTAATTAGTTTTAACATATTAATGTTAAGTTTTGCTTAAAATAGCTTTTTAAGGACATTTGCTTTTTTCACAGCCGGGCAGCGATAAGAACGCCAGTTTTGGTCCACTCGTTGATTTTCGTAATGAAAAAAAGATTTCTTTGGTAATGCAAAAACTATGTGTCCCTCAGATTTTTGAATTCGTTTACTACTGTGCTGTTCTGATAGTAAATTTTTTGTTTCGACCCACTTTAATGGGGGAGAAACTATATACTCAAATGGTTTTTTTGTTCGGACAATTTTGGCCGATCAATATAATCATCGTGGAGAGTTGTGAGCGATATCATTAGAAAGCCCGTCCAGCGCAGAAAATGGAATTAAAAAGAAGTTTTTCAGTTTTTGCTTTTTATAGGGAGTTATTGAGGTTCAACAAGGTTTTGTGAAGATAAGACCTAAATCAGCTGTCTTTATTCACATTTTCGGTATTTTTGACCAAATATAATTTTGCTAACATATTTTAAAATTGTTAATTGTAGTGTTAATGATTTTATCTCTAAAGATAGAAGAGGGCCGCTGAATTGTTTTATTTGCGTTTTTTTGGCATGAATTTCATAAGTTTTCGAAATTCAGACGTTTTTTGTCAAAAAAAGGGTGACCAAGTTAGCTTTTTTAGCCCACTTGCTAGACACATTAGAACTGCGGCCATGTTCTTCTTAAGCTCAAAAAGGAGTTAGTTGTATTCTCGCTGGTTTTGAAATCTTTCTGGAATTGTAATTACCACCATGGATCCTTAGGATAAAATTTTTTTAGATTGTGATGGGGCGCGAACATTTCTCAAAACTTTTCCGCTGTGTATATGTTTTAAGTAAATTGCGACAAGGATTTCAAATCAGGGCTCAATAAATGACAGATAATAATTAAAATCAACGAGGCCCAACGAAATTATATTATGGTTTCAGAGTTAAGATCATGGTTTTTTTGGCTCTGACCAATTGTTTTTGTAAAATTTTTTTAACTTCTTGAATTTTGCATTATTTTTCAATCTTTTTGGAGCACAATGGCTTCGTGCTCCCAATCAACGATTCAGTTAGCTTTTAGGAGGTATAAATGAACCTAGACAATTCTTTCATTCATTATCTATTATCTGTTATGACTTTGAATATATTTGTTTGAAGAAAATATTGATGACCATGATTTGCCACAGTTTTACCATATTTCTCTCAATTCGCGGAGCAGTCTCATTAAAAACAGACGGAAACCATTTTCCTGTGAGTTATATAATAATGTCGCATAATGTCGGCAAACGATTTTAAATTCAACTAACGGTTTCTTGGTTTTGATACTACACCTTTTCAATTTTTTTTTACTTTAGAGCAAACATGCATTTTTTATGATTCCATTTTGTTTCTTTGTCGAATTGTCACATTAATGACAAATCCAATTGAAAGAAGCATGGTAGGGAAAACGCACGGCTTTGGAAAAACGCGTATCTGGATGTGATAATTGTTTTTGTTGAAGAGTTTAGGCTTTCTGGGTTGAGCCACAGTTATCTCACAAAGTTTTGTGGATTCTTTTGATTTGCCTATGTTTGTCTTTTTTTCTGTTGTTGTACGCCAAATTTCGGATAACCATAGGTCTCAATTGCTTACCATGACATGTAACTCAAACTGAATAAGAATCACACTTTATAGCTGTTTGTTTTATTGACTTTCAAATTAAATTAAAAAAAAAGATTTTCTTTCTCAATCCCACTCAATTCCACTTTAGAAGTCTCAATTACTTTTGCTGATTCAAACATTTTTTTGCACTTGGTTATACAATGTGACTGATTGCTTCAACAATTTAGTTTCATAGAATTTTTTCGAGTTCTCTATAATGTTCAATTTTTGGGTTTCTTTTTGATGTCATGTTTTGTCTTCTTTCTGTACTTGTTGTTATTTTGTGGGGTCGTGATTTAGTCGCATTATTAACAAGCCGAATTGGCTTCCTGATGTGTTGCAATTTAACCTATCGCTTTTGTTGAAACCCTAAGTCTGTAATGAGTTTCGAAAATAATAATTATTTTAAAAAATGGGTTTCTGAGCTTCGTCCTTTTTTAAATAGATTTCGGTCGGTTTGTAGCTCAGTCACTGTAAACACAGGTCACAAGCCGTTTCCGGTGAGCTATGGTTTAATCTTTAAAACGTATTTTTGAACATTGCACCTCTTTGCTCTTTTTGTCAACCTGTTAACCAGTCGCATTGAGGACAGATCCCGTATTATTTCTAATGATGTGTTGGTTAAATTATTTTCTTTAGGTTTTATTTGATTCGAGTTTGATTTTGTTTTAATTTTTTTTATTATAGACATCGATTTTGGTCGTAAATAATGTTTTGTTTATTTTTAATTATTGTCATTTCTAGTAGTCAACAACTTTTATCGGCCTTCTAGCGTGGCATCATTGTATTCCATTGGTTGTTTATTGAAGGATATGTATATTTTTCAAAGTTTTCTATCTCTTCATCATTTGGTAGCCAATTAAGTCAAGAATGTGGATGAGTTGGGTCGGAACATTATGAGCGTACGAACATTACCGAGACTTCTTTTATATATATTTTGGGATATCTTTAAATACGTCGTTGAGAAACAGTCGTTTATTGGGTATATTGGCGCTTTGATCTGATGCCCCTTTCGTCCTGTACTATCTATCATTAGCAATGATTTCATCGCTTTTTTTTAGATACTTCAATAAAAACTGTTTAAGATTCCTACAAGCACATCTGGATCTTGAGATTTTTTTGTTCAAACACAAAAATCTCTTGCTTGTTATCAATTACCGTAATGAAACTTTCTTTGCATCTGACAACCACGCATTACACGTGTAAATGTTAGAGGTATATTGTGTAAATTTGTTTCTGAAGTCTTTCTCTTGAAAATTTTAAGAGTTTTACTGTATATTAGTAACTATCTTACAACAAGGGTAACAAAAACATTAACTCAGTGATCATGTATGAAAAGAACACACAAACAAAAAAGTGATCCCTAAGGTGAAGTTAGCGATGCAAAATAGCGCGGGGCAAGCAAAATTAAGTCACAAAGAGTTACCCAGTGTTGATAAACATTGAATGAAAGACCGTCAGCCTGTAGGAGGGCACCACAGAGTAAGGCAGACCCAGTATGTGCTCCTCTTACTAAAATTTAAGCAATAGAGTTTTTAAGTGTTTCTGACGTACCTTGAGTGAAGTTAATTTAAGGTATAAGCATCCGTGAAATCTGTGAGTTCATTTATGCGATATTTTGTGGTTTGATAGTCGATGAGTGAAACATCTTTTGTGCAAATCCAATTATTCCTTTTACGAGTGTTAATGGGTGATGCAAAGGATTTTGTATCAGGATTTGAATAAATGATTGATAAGGGTATTCGAGATTGTTTATATCCATTTTAGAGAAAAACATATTCTTGCGTAGTGGTATGAATGAGAAATCAGATGCATAATGGATGGTACCGTTCGCATTTTTATTTTTACATTCATATGCGGTTAAGGAATTTGTTAAAATACGGTGTTCAGATGGTGTCAAATATACTGAGTGATCTCCAATTACTGGAAATTAATCCCATTCTGTGAGAGTGTTACATTCTGGCCATTGAAATTTTCATCTTGTGTGTCTTGATTTAATTCTAGAAGTAAATCATTAAATTGTTTTTCGAGGAGTGTTTTCTCGCAAAGATTTGTAGTATCTGTATTTTCAGTGTTCGACGTAGTGTTGTCTGATTGTTCTTGATCTAACAATGAATTAAGATATTTTCTAACATTACGAAGTCGATTTCGTGAGACCAATCGTCGTGAACGATTTCCGTCTCGATTATAGTTAGGTTATTGTGGTGTAGACTTATATTGCGAATTGGTTTGGAAATTTGGTCTTGGGTATGGCGAACCGTTTCTACTCGGTGGCTTGAAATTGATATTTCCGTAATAGGGTTTTGAGTAATTTTGTGAGATTTTGTTTGGACTTCTGTGTCTTGAGGGATTACCTGTCATATGATTCGATGTGACTTGTCTGTTAGGGAGGTTTTGATTACCTTTCATTGCTTGATTAAAATTTGTTTTTGAAAGTTAGGTTTATCCAGTGGTTTTGTATATCTTTTCTCAGGGCATGTGGAAATACTATGTCCTGAGCGTGAGGATTTTTTGCAAAATTTCAGGAAGAAGGGTTTTCCTTTGAAATTAGGATCATTTGAGTACTTGTGTTGTACTACGTTTATTCCATGCGCGATATCTTGTTCCATTGTGTGTATATCATCTACCGTGAGATTGTCTATCTCAAGAGGGAGGTTAATACTTGAGGTTAAAGGAGTGGAATTTGTTTTTAATTTGGGTCTATCAATTTGTGTTCTTGTAATATCTTCTTGGTGTATTCTTTCAACAAGTTGTGCAAATTGAAGTTGTGGTTCCAATGCGGTTGATTTGTGATTTTCAATCTTTTTAAGTGCTATTCTAGCTAATTGTGGATCAAGTGCTTTGGCGAGTGCTTCAATCATTTGTGCATTCCGCATATCCGGGGCATTGATAGCATATGCTTTTCGAGTCATTTGTTCTCTTCTTAGTGCTAGCGTCTGAATAGCGCGGGGCAAGCAATTTAAGTCACAAAGAGTTATCCAGTGTTGATAAAAATTGAATGAAAGACCGTCAGCCTGTAGGAGGGCATCACATAGTAAGGCAGACCCAATATGTGCTCATTTTACAAAGATTTAAGCCATAGAGTTTTTAAGTGTTTCTGACGTACATTGAGTGAAGTTAATTTAAGGTATAAGCATCCGTGAAATCTGTGAGTTCATTTATGCGATATTTTGTGGTTTGATAGTCGGTGAGTGAAATATCTTTTTGTGCATATCCAATTATTCTTTTTACGAGTGTTAATGGGTGATGCAAAGGATTATGTATTAGGATTTGAATAAAGGATTGATAGCGGTATTCGAGATTGTTTATATCCATTTTAGAGAAAAACATATTCTTGCGTAGTGGTATGAGTGAGAAATCAGATGCATAAAGGATGGTACCGCTCGCATTTTTATTTTTACAATCATATGCGCTTAAGGAATATGTTAAAATTTGGTGTTCAGATGGTGTGAAATATACTGAGTGATCTCCAATTACTGGAAATTAATCTCATTCTTTGAGAGTGTTACATTCTGGCAATTGAAATGTTCATCTTGTGTGTCTTGATTTAATTCTAGAAGTAAATCATTAAATTGTTTTTCGAGGAGTGTTTTCTCGCAAAGATTTGTAGTATCTGTATTTTCAGTGTTCGACGTAGTGTTGTCTGATTGTTCTTGATCTAACAATGAATTAAGATATTTTCTAACATTACGAAGTCGATTTCGTGAGAACGACCGTAGTGAGCGATTTCCGTCTCAATTATAGTGAGGTTATTGTGGTCTAAAATTATATTGTGAATTAGTTTGGAAATTTGGTCTTGGGTATGGCGAACCGTTTCTACTCGGTGGCTTGAAACTGCTATATCCGTAAAATGATTTTGAGTTATTTTGTGAGATTTTATTTGGACTTCTGTGTCTTGAGCGATTTCTTTGTTCTCTGCTATTGCTGCAAGAGCGATGTGAAAATGATATTGGATTACTTGTCATACTATTCGATGTGACTTGTCTGTTAGGAAGTTTTTGATTACCTTTCATTGCTCGATTAAAATTTGTTTTTGAAAATTAGGTTTATCGAGTGGTTTTGTATATCTTTTCTCAGGGCACGTGGAAATACTATGTCCTGAGCTTGAGCATTTTTTGCAAAATGTTAGGAAGAGTGGTTTTCCTTTGAAATTAGGATCATTTGAGTACTTGTATTGTACTACGTTTATTCCGTGGGCAATATCTTGTTCCGTTGTGTGTATATCATCTACCGTGAGATTGTCTATCTCAAGACAGAGGTTTTTAATTGAGGGTAAAAGAGTGGAATTTGTATTTAATTTGGGTCTATCAATATATGTTCTCGTAATATCTTCTTGGTGTATTATTTGAACAAGTTGTGCAAAATTGAAGTTGTGGTTCCAATGCGGTTGATTTGTGATTTGCAATCTTTTTAAGTGCTACTCTAGCTCATTGTGGATCAAGTGCTTTGACAAGTGCGTTAATCATTTGTGCATTCCGCATATCCAGGTCATTGTTAGCATATGCTTTTCGGATCATTTGTTTTATTCTTATTTCTAGCGTCTTGATTTTTTCACCGGAAGCACGTGTTATGCTTTCTAGTAATAATTTTGCTTGTGTTTGCCATTGTTGATTATCGATTTTTTACTGAAATTTGCGGCAAAACGCTTGCCAATTCTTTTTAATTTCTAGTGGAAGATGTGAATACTATTGTTGTGCTGGTCCTATTAGAGCCGTTTGGATCATGGCAATTCGCTTCAGGATCCAGGCTTCATGAAGTGGTGAATCATTTTGCTCTGGTCCTGCTGTTATTACCATATTTGCTCTGATAGCATTTAAAAAACCTTCTGTTGTATAGGTGGGATCAGTACCGTCAAACGGTCTTAAAGACTGTTGCATTGGCACCGAGCCGCCTAGGTAGGGATACATCATTTGTGTATTCCTACGAACTACAAGCGATGGCTTTTGTGTAGACGCCGCTTGTAAATAATAAGGAGTCGGTGCGTTTGTACTTTGTTGTGTACTTTGTGAATTTATTTGTCTAACAATATTTACTAATTGTTATGGAGTGATTTGAATATTTTGACTAATCCCCTGTGTGGGTTGGGTTGAGTTGTTTAAAATGATGGACTTGGTACTAAAGTGTACGGAATTTTGTCTGTGTAGACGTGGTAAAGGTGTGTTTACATTTGGCAATGTTGGTATAATTGTGTTTAATGGGTTTGAATTTTGTGTCAATTTCGTTGGGTTCACGGGTTGTCTGTGTTGGTGATTATGGTAAATTTGTGTGTTGTCTGTAGTATTAGCAGTAGCAATTTTGGTCAAAATTTTGATCATTGTCTTCAAGATCAATTAATGTGTTTACCGTGTGTGATGAAAAAAGTGTTCCATCATCTAACAGTGTTGAGTTGAAATCTGTTTCGGTAGTCTCGTTTATACGGCTTTCTAATTGTTGAGAGTGAATTATTGTGTCCATATTTTCAATTGGTGAGATTTCCAGAAAGTGTTTGTGTTTTCTGTGATACTTGTACAAGTAAATGGTTGTGTTTCCGCATTATAGTTTTTAATTGCTATGTTTTGGTGGTTAATGGATAATTTTTGTATAGTTTCTGATGGAATTTCCGTGATGTTTATGAAATTTTGTGGAAACCAATTTGGGTCATATATATATATATATATATATATATATATATATATATATATATTTATATATAGGAGTGCTTCGATAATTTGGTGATTATTCGTGGATAAGTTTCTGCTATTAATTTGGTGGCTGGAGACATTTGTCTAACCAGACTTTTCCAAAATCTGTGTAGATACCAAGATAAAAGTGTAAGAGAATCAAAAATCTTTTCTTCGTTTAAGTCTGCATCTGTGACAGAGCTTATGTAAATTTTGAGAAGTTGAGTGAATCCTTCTATTTCTTGTCTGGCGATTTTGTGTACGCTTTCTTTTCGAGATTGTGAAGCATTAGTACCAAGTGCTGGTGAAAGGCGTTTAAGAAATTCGAAATAAGATTCTCTAAATAATCCTTCTCTATCTGAGGGTTGTATTTCAGACCATTTTCCGTTAAGGAATTCAAAGAGTGTATCTGATAATGGGTGAAACAGAGTATCGTATATAGCGAGATATAACTATTTTTGAGTGGATCACAAATGAAAAGAACTGAACCTTTTGTGAGTTGAGTTCCGTAAATTTCAACTAAGTATGAAAGAAAGGCGTTTCGTGAAACCTGTGATTCCTTTTCTGGTGAAGAAAGGTGAGGTTGTTGTTCTATTGCAAAGTAGTGGTATTTAAGCTGTTTTGCTGTATTTAACTGCTATTTAAGAGTGTATTTAACTCATCTTGGTGTTGATAGTGTTTAACTTCAAAGACTAGAATTTCGCGTGTTAAACGCATTTTCTGTTGTTTAAGAACAGCTAGTTGTAATTCGTCCGGGTGTGTCGGTACGTGGGAAGAGGGTTGATCAATGTGCTGATCTATTTTGGTTATTTCTTTTATTTAAATATTAGTTGTTTTTGTTTTATTGGGGCTGTTTTCCCCTTTTTTAAAATTTTAAGTGGATAAAGAGTAAAAAGCTATGTAATCGAGGTCTAAGTTTCTTTCTCAAGAGAGAAAAGGGTTTTTTGTATGACATCTTTTTACGGTTAGAGTTCGTTAGCTCACTGGTCGCACCAGTTAAGGCAGACCCAATGTGGGCTCCTATTACAGCCTTAAAGTATAAAGAGCCAGGTCTACTTATTTCTGCGCGCGAAGTAGACTTACCTATGTCTCTAAGACTAACCGACTCTGTAAAACACTGAGAGTAAACTTCTATTATTACGGTGGTTAAGAAGTATAGCACCGGAGTCAATGGTATACACATGGTGTATCTAACTAAAAGACTGACTACAGTTAGCTCAGTTCTCTCTATATAAAAGAGAATGATGTCTTGTCAGTCTCTGATTGGTTGAAGGTGCACATTCAGTATTTCCACTGCTACAAGAGCCATAAAAAACAGGGTGGGAGATGTGTAGATTATTAAATCCCCGATTGGTGGAACGCCAAGAAGCACCAAAGATTGATTGATATGAAAGGTGGGGAGCCGTGTGGAGATGTCTGAAAATATAATGACGACAAAACGAGAGAGACGGACAAAAAAATTGGGTCTAGAAATCGCTGGTTATTCCTGCAATCAAAAAGAAAAGAATACATTCCTAACTGAAAAACCGAGCAAACAAAGCAGAAAAAGAGAGAACGCCGGTTGATCTGATGCCCCTTTCGTTCTGTGCTATCTATCATTAGCAATGATTTCATCGCTTCTTTTAGTTACTTTCTCCAATAAATACTGTTTAAGATTCCTACAAGCACGTCTGGATCTTGATTTTTTTTTGTTCAAACACAAATATATCTTGCTTGTTGACAATTACTGTAATGAAACTTCCTTTGTACCTGACAACCACGCATTAAACGTGCAACTGTTAGTGGTATATTTGTTTCTGAAATCTTTCTGTTGAATGTTGTTAAAAAATTATTAGGAAAATAGAAATAATCTTACAACAAGGGAAACAAAAACATTAACTCAGTGATCATGTATGAAAAGAACACACAAACACAAAACTGATCTCTAAATTGAAGTTAGCGATGCAAAATAGCGCGGGGCAAGCAAAATTAAGTCACAAAGAGTTACCCAGTGTTGATAAACATTGAATGAAAGACCGTCAGCCTGTAGGAGGGCACCACAGAGTAAGGCAGACCCAGTATGTGCTCCTTTTACTAAAATTTAAGCAATAGAGTTTTTAAGTGTTTCTGACGTATCTTGAGTGAAGTTAATTTAAGGTATAAGCATCCGTGAAATCTGTGAGTTCATTTATGCGATATTTTGTGGTTTGATAGTCGATGAGTGAAACATCTTTTCGTGCATATCCAATTATTCCTTTTGCGAGTGTTAATGGGTGATGCAAAGGATTTTCTATCAGGATTTGAAGAAATGATTGATAAGGGTATTCGAGATTGTTTATATCCATTATCTCTAACTCGTGACTCCACTAACTCAAAGTCTTGATTAAACTAACGGTAATGAAAATACATGAAGTGATATAAGGTAACTGAATATATACTATGGCACTGCATTAGAGCACTGGAATTGTAAAAAAAAGTCAAACAATTTACCAGCAGTAAATTTTGAGTCAATTAGCAACAAAATATTCAAATCCAGTCAAGGTATCGGCTTTATAGCAAAATCAAACATAACAGAGTAGACATTAAATTTTAAAATGTAGCAATATATTTTCTGACTTATATTTTTGTTCCGACCCCTCTTGAGGGGGAGGAACTATATACTCAAATGGATTTTCTTGTTCAGACAATTTTGGCCGATCGATATATTCATCTTAGAGTTGTGAGTGGTATAATTAAAAAGTTCGCCCAGCGTAGAATATGGAACTAAAATTTTTTTTTATTTCCGTTTTTTACAGGGAGTTATCGAGGTTTAAAATTTTCAAAAAAAAAGTATAGTGAATTCCGTAGTTTTTATTCCATTTTCCAGATTTTTTGACTAAAATTTTGTCAATTTGCTAAAATTTGTTAACTTTTTTACAAAAACGTGCGGTTGATTTTGTTTTTAAAAACAAATATTGTCAACTACTTTTATTTATTTTCTTTTTTTTTTGTCAAAAATTCTGGCTAAATGTTTAAAAATTCAGACTTTTCCTTTAAAAACAGCACGAAATAAGCTTCATTAGACCACATTGATTAAATTTGCCGGAAGTACAACGCCAAACACCTTAACACGATCTTTGCTGACTCAAAAGGGCTATTTCCACTTCAACTTTCTTTGGAAGTGCTCTGTAATTAAAACTTTGCAGTTTTTTGCTAACTTTACTCGTTGATAATCAAAAACGCAGCATTTTTTAAATTGTTAACTAACAAATTATCTATTTCTAAAACATTTGAAAAAGTGTTCCTAATGGACAATCAGCATTAACAGGGCTCGTTTTGGACCAATCTTGGACTGCTGCAATCCAAAAATAATTCGGATTGTAATCAATCGATCTTATTTTAATTTAAATTAGTCGTTATTATTTAATTAAAGAGCAGAACATTTCAAATCAAAGCTCAGAAGTGATAGGTCCAATTGGCTTCGTATCCAGTTCCAAATTGATGCATCTAGTTTTCTACTTGAAAGCTTATGACCGTTTGACTTTTAAAAATGTTTGGTTTTCAAATAAATAATGGCTTATTGAACTTTTTCTCTATTTTTGTTATTAATTTGGTCAACTTGTAGCTTAGTGTCTGCAAAACAAGAATGGTAATTTTTTACTGATTAAAGATTTCATCTCTATTGCGATTTTACACCTTAAGTTATGGTTTTCGGGCTTTGATACTACTAGATTTTAAATTTCTTTAAACTTTCAGTATCTGCCCATTTTTCACGTTTTCTAGTTTTGTCACTCTATCAAGTCATTGACAGTTCAAATATCAGAAAATTGGCGTTCAAAATAGAGCGCAATTGATAATATTAAAATCCTTAAAGACATAAATAATGGTGTTAACGGCTTCGACACAACTTTCTCGAAGAGTTAATTGAATTTTTTCAATTTCGTGTCTAACTGTCGTTTCACTTTGTCTTTTTAGTCGCTTGTAATTTCCTGTATAATGACAGGTATCACTGTTTTTTCAGGGAACCAAAATTGAGCCTATATTCTGATAGTAGTAGATAGCTGATGTCATTCATGACTTTGAAAACAATTGTTTTCCAAAATAAAAATAAACACTTCCCAACTTTTCAACTTTGTTCTTTTTATTGTCCATTTGTTACCTAGTCATGTTAATTACAGGTCATAAATGACACTATTGGTGTCAAGGAAAGGTGTTAGAGGGGATTGGCGTCGCAAAATCTAACGTTTTTAGAGAATTTGTTATGACTTTACTGGCATCGACACTCGTTTTTCACAAGAAAAAATAAATTATTTTTTGATTTTTGTCATAAATCGCCTTGTTTTTGTAGCCATAGACATTTTCTGGATGAATCCACGTCTCAAAAGCTTGGACGAAAAAGTGAACCGATTTAATTTGTTCACTTTGTAATTAATGGCTTTCATGGCTTTGTAAAAAGCTTTTCTCGAAAAAAAACACAAAGTATTATATAATTTTGCGCATTTTTCTATTTGATTGCTTGTCACCCAGTCTCTTTAATAAAGGGTCACGTACTAGATTATAGGTTTTCAAAAAAATGCAATAAAACATATTTTGATGGCCAAAATACGGCTTTATGACTTCAAAATCGTTTTCTGGCAAGTTTTATTTGATTTTTTTTTATTGTTGTCCATTTCTTGTTCTTTTTGTAACCAAAAAAAATTGAATTCCGACCAATCTTAATGCCACTCGGTAGAAATATTGGCAATTGTAAACCTATGGGATATTTTAGTTGATTTCTAATGGTTTTCATTACTTTGAAAATAATTGTTTTTTAGAAAAAAAAACAGCTTAACTTTAATCATTTTGTTCTATTGTCTAAATGTTACCAAGCCTTATTTTGGACTGCTCCCATATCGTTTTTGCAATTTAACAAGTAAGTTTGTTCAGTTTCAGTTTTATCTGAGGGTTTTTTGATTTTGTCATTAAGTTTTGCTTTTTAAACAGACAAATTTTTTTGATGTAATTAATGATTGTTGTTGTTGTTTGATTTTGCTGTTTGCCTTGACTCGATTTATTGAAATTGTCATATCTCAACAATCTAATGTCTTATTTTTTACTCCCTTGAGTTATTTGCTTTGGAGGCTATCCTTTCGTTCATACACCAATTTTTTTTTTAAAAAAACTTGAAGTTTTGGGTATTTCTATCTGTTCCTCATTTGGTCGACACCCAGGTTACCCACCGTAGACAAAACTTTGAAAACTTACCAAGTCTTATAGGCTGCCGTAGAAAACTTACAAAACTTTGTACGGCACCGTATAAGGCCGTAATAAGTTTTCTACGGCACCGTAGCCAATTGATGTAATTACCAATTTGTAAATTCTAAATTCCTAAAATCGAATTTAAATCTATCGCTTATCTCATACAAGCCACTTTTTCGTCACTTTATGGCACTAGGTATAACTTTTTAAATCTCTGAAAGATTACAAAACTTAGGACGGTGCCGTATAAGGCCGTATCAAGTTTTGTAATTTTCCTAAGGTAAGGTTTTCTAACTTTAATTTGCTCTGCAGGTAGGCCTGATGGTCAAAAAATTTATCTCGAAACAGTTCGAAATTGCAAAAACCTGTTACGCCTCGTCCAGGGCCGTACCGAACTTTGGAAGTCTAATGATATCTTTTAGAGTTCATGGCTTTGATCAAGCAGAAAAACATTCAATTCTGAAAATCTATCAAAAGCGCCAAAACTGAGATTTTGTTCCAAAGAAGACCAAAGTTTACGTAATATGTCTCAAAAATGATTAGCTCTAAAATGAAGTTCGAAAAAAAATTGCGGTTTAAGTGAATCAGATAAAAGTAGCACTGTTTTTAACATGAAACTGTCAGTACCACTTACTTAGCTGGTAAATATTTCCGAGCTCTTGATCTTTTATATAGTTCCATATAGATCTTTTCGAGCTTAGTTTTTTAACTAGTGCTCTGCTCAATTCTTCTATAGCTTTTGTTTGTAACTCCGCCGTAGCCGGTCCCCAGCCCGGATGAGAAAGGAGGAGGGAAACACACCCAGAACATACGGGAAAGTCTCAAAAGGTCTGTTTTTCAACGTGAATGGAGCTTTTTCCGACAATTTTCCATGTATTATTTTATCTTGAAATTGTCTGTTTAGGAGAAAGCTTTTCGAGCCTAGTTTTTTTAACTAGTGTTCTGCTCAATTCTCCTATAGCTTTAGTTTGTAACTCCGCCGTAGCCGGTCCCCAGCCCGGATGAGAAAGGAGGAGGGAAACACACCCAGAACATACGGGAAAGTCTCAAAAGGTCTGTTTTTCAACGTGAATGGAGCTTTTTCCGACAATTTTCCATGTATTATTTTATCTTGAAATTGTCTGTTTAGGAGAAAGCTTTTCGAGCCTAGTTTTTTTAACTAGTGTTCTGCTCAATTCTTCTATAGCTTTTGTTTGTAACTCCGCCGTAGCCGGTCCCCAGCCCGGATGAGAAAGGAGGAGGGAAACACACCCAGAACATACGGGAAAAGTCTCAAAATGTTTGTTTTTCAACGTGAATGGAGTTTTTTCCGACAATTTTCCATGTATTATTTTATCTTAAAATTGTCTGTTTAGGAGAGAGCTTTTCGAGCCTAGTTTTTTTAATCTAGTGCTCTGCTCAACTCTTCTATAGCTTTTGTTTGTAACTCCGCCGTAGCCGGTCCCCAGCCCGGATGAGAAAGGAGGAGGGAAACACACCCAGAACATACGGGAAAAGTCTCAAAATGTCTGTTTTTCAACGTGAATGGAGTTTTTTCCGACAATTCTCTATGTATTATTTTATCTTAAAATTGTCTGTTTAGGAGAGAGCTTTTCGAGCCTAGTTTTTTTTATCTAGTGCTCTGCTCAATTCTCCTATAGCTTTAGTTTGTAACTCCGCCGTAGCCGGTCCCCAGCCTGGATGAGAAAGGAGGAGGGAATCACACCCAGAACATACTGGAAAAGTCTCAAAAATTCGGTTTTTCAACTTGACTGGAGCCTTTTCCGACAATTTTCCAGCTTTTATTTTACCTTAAAAATCTTATTAATCTTGGTAAGGCCTTAGTACGGCACCTTATTGATCTTGATCCGGCCTTAATACGGTAACTTAGAAAACTTATTACGGCCGTATTACGGACCGTAGTCAACTTTACAAGATCTTAGTACGGTATTCATTCAAGACTTATACGGTGCCGTACTACGGTCGTACCAAGTTTTCCAAGTATGGGTAACCTGGGCAATTATGCTAAAATTGTGGATGAGCGGAGTCGGAACCTTATGTTCAATCGCACATTACCGAGCTTCCTTGTTAGATTATATAGCACTAATCAAATTTCATTTTTTTGATTAGTTTAATTTTTCGCTGTTCAAATTGTGAAATACAAGCTGAAGCAGTAAAGTTGGCCTCAAAACTGATGCATATTTGTATTAAAACAAGAAAGGCACAGAACCAAATATAAATACCTGATAAACGATAAACAACAAAACTGTATAGAAAGAGTGCGTAGAAACGCTGGACAAACGAAGCACAACAGAACATGAGCGAAAGAGCAGTAAAGAAGGGATCTTTTCCGGATGTACCCCCAGTACGTTATGCCCCCCCCCCAGTTACAGGGCACGTGTCATTACATAGTAAATCATCATGTAAAAATTTGGCACGTGCGTCTGGGGGTGCAAACAATATGCGCCCACTAAGCTGGGGGGGGGGGGCAGAAACGGAAAAGAGCGTAAAAAAATAACTATCTTAAAACCAAATAGCTCAAAAAAAATTATTCGTGAGTCAACTCGTTCAAAATCCTAAAACGAAATGTTATACAGCGACCTGAAAACAAACATGTGCTACTAAAGATTTTTCAATGTATTAGAGCGCGGATTTTTGAAAAATGCATCATATCTGTCAATGGTTGTTTCTGAATCAGATAACTTATACCGTATTAAGAATTCGCCCAACACAAACGTGCAGCTTACTAGCAAAATCAAAAAAGCTACAGCAGACAAAAACATTATACAGAAAAATGCAAAATTAAAATTGAGATGAATAACTTTGGGTAGAAGTAGCGTGACAAATTGGGAAATGTGTGCAAGTAATAGTAGGACAGCAAAACGATCATTGCAGCATTGATTAGGAGGATAAAACACAAACCAGTCGATTAATTATCAGTCGTTTAATTCACAGCAGAGTTTGACGACCTTCTTTTTTAGCCTCATTGGGTGGTAAGCAGCGAGTGATGACCAAACATCGCTCTTCTGCCCTAAAAAGATTGTTATATTTTCATCTCAATCTCTGTATGAGAACACTGCTTACGTCAAGCAACATTGTTTTTTGCGACGTAGATAAACTTGTAATAATATTCCTCAACGCAAATGATTGTTTGTTCCTATTCATGTACATTATGTAACTTTAGATTCTTATAGATCCTTTAAATTAGCTTTGATGGGGTGATAATTTTGTTGTCTTTGCAGCGGTGTCGAGAGAGCAAAGTTACCACAGTCGAGAGCAGACGGTTATCTTGCAAGATTCTGGCGGAAGTCTGGAAAAACTGTCTATCTTGCAAGATCTGGCAGAAAAAATGTTATATCGTAAGATTTTGTAGACGAATGGCTATCTTGCAAGATTCCCGCAAGTTTATTCCGGTCGAGCTGTCCTATGTGTGATTCTGACTCATGCAATACATTTAGTTTTGAGCAGAATTTTCCTAAGATTCTGTTGCGGGTTTTCTTAAGAAATATAACGAAATTAAATAGATTTTATATCTGTCAATATAAATTATCAGAAGAAAACAGCGTAAAATTTTCAATTGAGCATTGTTAACGCAAAACAAATTACTGTTAAGAATTCTGTTCCTACGACATTATCTAACACAATAGGATAAATAGATTACTTTTTCTGATAAAAATTATATGTGATACTTTTATTTACATCTTGAACATTTCATGCCTTTCAATTAATCTCCTTATGCCTATGTTTTATTTTCCATGCCCTAAGAATACGAAATTTCCCACCTGGCCATTTTTCTATTTTTCGGTACTTCTAAATTCTTTAGAGGAGCTTTCCAGCAAATCTCTTGATGTCAGACGTACTCGCATTATTGAACTCATCTTTTAAAATCTTGTGCAGAAAAAATGGTTTTGTTGCAAGATTCTGTCATAAAAATGGTTATCTTGCAAGATTCTGGCAGAACAATTATTGTCTTGCAAGATCCGGCAGAAAGATGGTTATCTTGAGAGATTCCGGCAAAATAGTTGTTATCATGCAAGAATTGGCAGAAATCTTGGAAGAATATGAACATTCTTGCAAAAATTGGCAGAAATCTTGCAAGAATATGAACATTCTTGCAAGAATCGGGCAGAATCTGCCAGAATCTTGCAAGATAGCCATTAGATTTTGACCCGGTTATATTATTTTCAGTTTGATTCCTGACGTATTTTAAATAAATATGACTAGCCTACGATTAATAGACTCATCTTTTATCACGTTGTTTTATTATAACTCTTGGCCCCTTGCGCTAAAATGAGGATAAAATACATTTATACCAAATAAAATACTACAGTTTCTCACAATTGTGTTGAAAGGAAACTATGATACTGTTTTATCTCACAGTTTTCTAGTCTACTAGTAGAAAACCGAACAACACAAAACGCCGAAAGTTGAAGTCCCAGAAAAACAATAGAAACATAAAAATTAATCTAATGGTTACCGAATCAAAACCAATAATTTTTGTGTCATGTTGTAGAGCAAGTTTTTTTGGAGATTGATACTTGTTGTTTTTCTAAAATGAATTAGAGAAACTGTTATCTACGACAACAGTTACCAATGTCCAGTTCAAAAAAGTTCAATGCTCAGTTCAATTTACTTTTTCCACCCCAAAGAAGCTGATCTACGTCTTGTGCAATTTTTTCGCTAATATGCTCGTCTGGTATGTAATATTGTGGGCGAGACTTGTATCAATTTTAACTAATTTTTCATTTGTTCTTGTGACTCTCTACTTGTTTAAAATTGCTCATTAATAACAAAGGTGATTGAAGTTTACAATTAACTATCTTGTCAATTTATATTACCTTTACAAAAGCGAACTTACTTTAACTTTTAGTAAAAATAACTTACATAAACTTTGCTGCGATTTTACATTTCACTGAGCAGAAAAAATTTGAGCCGATCTGTCAGATTTAGTTTTCCGTTGGATAAATATAAATGTAAATATCAAAGCAAAAACTGAGATTGAAAACGAATCATGAAAATGTATGTTTGGGCGTGTTTTAGCCATGTTGCTCTGTTTATTAATAAAAATAAGTTACAAACTTTGCTGTCTTCTATACAAGAAATTGGCAATCTTCAGGCTATTTTTTACAATCCATCGAGCGGAAAAAATTTTAGTCAATTTGTAAACTCAGTAAACACTTAGAAATACTCGATTCTGATTGGATAATAATTTTTTGTATACTCGGTAACACCATATATAAGCCATTTTCTTTCTGTGGACAGTCATTTTTTGTTTGACAATTTCAAAAATCAGAAACAATAAAAATTGTAAGTAAAATGAATACAGGTAACGTTTTTGCCGGGTGTATTCTAGCCACGCTGCTTTGTAACTCCTTGATGGTGACAGCGAACAGTGAGTGACTTATTTCTCTGTATTCTTCACAAATCAGTTAGGGTAACCTTACTTATAATAGAGGAAGTTATGATTGCCTACATATTTGAAACGGCGATTTTATTTAACATTTGGGCACATTAAGTGCTTTGGGAAAATCTTATTACGAGAACCTTTGCCCGTTTCATTTTAGTGACGAACAGAAGGGTCAATCTGAGACAAGAATTGAGAGCCGATCAATCCCCTCGGATGATTGTAGATGAGCGTTTCTGGGGTAGTAGTGGTAAGTGTTCAACATAATATTCAAAACTAACCTCATTAACAAAACCAAACTTAAAAATCAACTAGCATTGCAAATAACGTTTATATTGAATTACAGATTTAAGACGAGTGCCATAAGTATTAGTTTAATGTTTTAATGTTCTTAATTTGAAAGCGTACGTGATTAATTAAAAATTTTCCAGAAAATCTGAAATTTTTCCGTTTACAGATAATTTGAAGGAATATATTATCATTCAATTAAAAACTTATGTTAATTTTTTTTCAAAAAAAACCCAGAAAGAAATTATTATCTTTTTTTTCCGATTCCCTGAGCTATTTTCATTAAAAATTTTTTACAGTTTGTTAATTAAAAAGAACTGCTGTAAACAAAGTTTAAAACAGAAGTGATGTAATTGAAGTGATAAAAAAGATTCTGAACAGAATGGCTTTGAGAAGAACGAGGATGGAAAATTTTGAAGCCAATTTTACTTCTTTAGATTGTTTTCATAGTCCCCGTGCTGATTTTCCAGAATACGAAGACATATACGCATCTGAAAAATCAGTGTGCTGATCGTGAATGTTATGATTCAAAAATAAGTGATGAGTATACCATGAGTATTTTTGGTATACCAAAATGTTTTACAATGCAAGATTCTAGCATTTGTGACGACTATCCTTTAAGATCATGCAATATTGCATGATCTTAAAGGGTAGTCGTCACAAATGCTAGAATCTTGCATTTTAAAAATTTTTTCAAAAATTTATAAATTTTGAAAAATTTTTCGTTTATTTTTTTCTCGACTGTATTTTTTAGACACAAATTCAAACGAGACGTCAGAGAATATCTATTTGATTTTTCCGTTGAAAAATCTTGCACGAGTTTTGTAAGATTCTTGTCAGATAATTTTTTCCTAACACCTGATTATTTTCTAGTAATATGATATGGATCATAAATGGTGGCTTCATTTTAGCTGCCACATGTGACTTCTGTGTAGCGGGAGCCAAAAGCGTCCAAATCAAAGACTGCTT
Organism: Convolutriloba macropyga; assembly: GCF_964194025.1. Classification (NCBI taxonomy): domain Eukaryota; kingdom Metazoa; phylum Xenacoelomorpha; order Acoela; family Convolutidae; genus Convolutriloba; species Convolutriloba macropyga. Next base: position 10,521,956 of record NC_134482.1, read on the forward strand.
CCACAAGCAGCAATCGAACGGGTGTGGTGCTGCCAGCTGGAGCTGGTATACTCTCTGGCTTTTTGGCTACCTGTTAGACGAACAAACAACTAAATGCTGCGATCAACACGATGTATGTTATTTGACGTGCGGACGGAGCTATGTAGAATGCGAGACGGAGTTTGAGCAATGTTTGGAGGGGAATTACAAAACCCTATCCGTGGGTACTGGAATTGGGGGATGCGAGAGCTATCGAGCAACCCAATATCAAGTTTGTGCATGCGTCCCCGAGAGCGTAACTGCGACTGAAGTTGAGGCCCAATGTCGTTTGGACGAGAAGAAGAGACAAAAATAAGCAGTCTAAAATAAACTGTCTAAAGTACACTTGTACAGTGAGATGAAACTGCTGATAACACTAGTCGAAAAACAACGGAAAATTTATATAATTTATAAACTTTTGAAAAACAATGTATATTTTTTTTGTATTTTTACACTTAGTTAATGTATAGTTTTTTTATAAATTTGTACGTAAATAATTAAAAATTTACAAAAAATTGCAAATTTTTTGTCGAACGATTGTTTGAGTGTTTCTTAAAATTTGTGTTTAACTCACACAATTGCCTCGACATATCGCTTAGAAGACTAACTATGATACTAATGCAACCCGGGTCGAGACACTTTGTGAAAATTAAGTGAGAATTGTTCACATTAAAGAGATTTGTGTGGTTACTTTTGCAAATAGATTTATATTCAATTCATAAACATCAATTAATGAATGATTACGGGAGAAATTTCGTGTCATTGTCAAGTGCTGTCTTACTGTCATGTTATTTACTTAAGGTACCTTCTTATCATTGCCATCGATTTTTTTGATATTTTGTAATTTTTCAGCCGAGAGAACGCTCTTATAAGCGAATTTGGTGTATTGAAATGTTTATACCCAAGCACATGTAAAAATCATCTGCTTCATATCACTAAATTACAGTGAAAATTTTTTACTGTCAAAGGATGAAATTTAAGGTAGCATCAAAAAGAGCATAAACTATTGTGTTGGAACAATCGAGCTCAAAAAAATCTAAATTAATCGATTACTGAGACTGCTGAGTGTGAACAATATGCAACTAGCATGGGCAGCCCGGACTTTGACTCTGAGCATTTCAGCCCTGAACCAGCACATTTCAAGAGTAAAAGCTTAATTCAGATCTGAAACATTGCTTCTACAGAATGTCTTGATTTTTTTTATGTGCAGTTTTTCTATATTATGTTTGTTTTAAGGTCATAGAGTTTGCCCAGGCTAAACTTGTCCTTTATATTCTGAAAAATTCTCATACTCCAAAATTAAGTCTGAGAAGAAAAAGTCATACTTTTGTAGCTTATAACTGGTAAAAACTATAGTAGTATACACACTATTTAAACATAAGTTATTTTATAGTAATTACCACAAAGATCAGTTAGCTCAGTGGTTACCACTTGCTACGCAAAATTAAATATTATAAGCACTAACGCTGCAGTTCGAATCGCATATAAAGCAAACCTTGTTGGCTGGAGTTAAGCTGAACATATTATCAAATTTGGCTGGGCTGCTACAAATCACACAATACGGGATCTCTTTATGTATGCCAGTCAAACTTGACAAAAGATATAACAAATCGAAGGCAAAGATATATGCCTAAGACCTGTCTGTGCTATAAGTCTCAATTTAAAATAGTTGGGGGGCTGAAAGTGTTTAATTTATGAAAGAGTAAATATAAAATTACAGTTTGCTAATTACCAGTTATGTAATGGTGAAATCAAGATGAGCTGCAAAGCGATTGTTCGGATGTATAGTTGTTCAGTTCGTGATGGCACAAAAACAGAAATAGTTGTTTAAGTTCTTTAAACAAATTATTTCGATTATTTTCTTGGTGAAATTTTCAAGTTATTTATTGAAAAAAGGAAAGCAGTTGTCTGCTGCTGATCTCTAGAAATTGTTTCTGTCTCTCTAATTTTATTCCGTCCCACTTCGCTGAGAGAAACAATAAATTCCTCTCAGCTCCGTTTGGGCCGATAGGGAGCGAATCACAAACTCACGTTCATAGTGAGGTGCTTCTTACTTTTCCTATTGGCCGAGAAGGCAAGAGAATTAACTCTTTTTTATCTCACGGAAAAATTATTGAAACTCCAAAAATTAATAAAAATCTAAAAAGCTGAGAGCATCAATTATTGATTTCGTAGGCGCCTGTTTTCTGCTTTTCCCCTCTTCTAAAACCGCAACAATTATGGTTTTCTTGGGGGCTTTTTATGAGACTCTATTGTCTTTTCCCCTGAAGCAATCTGCTTCATCTTTATTGAACTTGGGGGGAAAGATCTGCATTGCAACTGTCAAAAGCAGAAGTAATTTAAATCAAAAGAAACTGTGGTTTTTCAGGCCGCCTACGTTCAATAAGGTACATTTTCTGTCCTGGATATAAGCGAGGAGATCCAGGCCTAAAGTTGTGTTATTTAAATAAGTCGAACTGAGTTGTTTAAAAACTTGTGTACTTGTGTACTTAAATATTTGTGTTCTTGGTAGTCTTAACGAGCGTTAGTTTGTTTAGCGCGCGGCGAAAGAATGGTTAATTAGCGCCTAAATACGTTCGCTCTAATGCGGGATTAATTATCCCTTCATTTGTAACGGCTCTCCTAATACTATAGCTCACCCCGATTTTTAGTAAGAAACAATTTTAATAAATTTATCTACATCATACAAAAGTTTTAAATGAAAGTCAGGTAAATTGTGAATTCTGTTCAAGTTTTCGTTGATTGAGTTGAGATGGCGGCAGTCATTTGAGTTGGAGGTGGCAAATGTTGGTTGGTTGCGACAGGTTGTAAGAGTTGATTAGTCACGAGGTTTGATGGCGCCGTAAGATAAAACTAATCGCAAAGGGCGATAATGTTGGGTTATAAAATCAGTCGCAAAGGGCGATAATGTTGAGTTATAAAATCAATCGCAAAGGACGATAACGTTGAGTTATAAAATCAATCGCAAAGGGCGATAATGTTGAGTTATAAAATCAATCGCAAAGGGCGGTAATGTTGGGTTATAAAATCAGTCGCAAAGGGCGATAATGTTGAGTTATAAAATCAATCGCAAAGGGCGATAATGTTGAGTTATAAAATCAATCGCAAAGGGCGATAATGTTGATTTATAAAATCAATCGCAAAGGGCGATAATGTTGGGTTATAAAATCAATCGCAAAGGGCGATAATGTTCTGCTTATATTAATTAAAAAATTCTGGTGGCAAAATGACCGGGCTTGGTACCGGACTGTCATCGTCCTCGATTAAAAGGACTTCTTCTACATCTTGACTGTCATCGCATGAATCTGGGGTCTTCTCGTGCTTAAAGATCAGTGACCTTATTAGTTTTTTATGTTTTTGCCTCTTCCTTTTTTCTTTCTCCAAACTTGCAGTTCAGTTGTTCGACCTGTTCAACTAATTCCTTGTTTGCCATTCCTAGCTTTTTGTTAGCCGACGTTATTTCAAGATGCTTCTGAGCAAATGCTTTGTTAATTTGCTTCAGGTTGCATTCTTCCGTTTTTTGTAACTGTTTTGTTAAAATGTACTGCCTTCTCCAGTACTCATCACTTGTTGTTTTTCCTTTCCCTGTATTGCTCATTTGCAGATTTTCGAATTTAATTTGCAGTTCCTGCAATTCCGTCTCTTTGATGAACAATTCCTGTCTGAATCTCGTATTTTCCGAAATCAGGGATTCTCTTGTAATTTCGTTCTGTTCATTAGTTGAAGGAAAAGCAGTTATAGCCGCATATGGTACATTAGCGTAAATGTCTAGCTGATTGTACCTGATGTTATACGTTTTTTTGGTCGGATTTCGGTTTTTAATCCTCCATATAATTTGGTTCTCGTTCAAAGAGAAGTCTTTTAGAATTGGTAGTTCGCTTGCTTTCATGAAGAGGTCTTCTCCTGTAGTGATATTGCTCACTTTGACCCTTTCGGATACGGCGAATTTATTATACTCAGTTTTTAGCGCATATTTGAGGTTTGTAACAAACCTAGGGTTTTCAGTGTTAATTTCCGCTTCTCTTCTTTTCTGTATGTCTAGGCAGTGAGGGATGTTTTTTCTATCACGTTCCGTTAACAGGTTGTCAATGTTTGACATTTTCTTGATTTTTTCAGCGTGACTGGTTTGATGATTTCCTGGAGCTGGTCTCTTGCGATTGACTATCCAATTGTTTTGCGGATCATATTGACTCGAAGTTGATGGAGGTGCAATGGTTGTAGTAAATGGAGGCTTTAAGAAAATAGGAGGCTGGGAAGAATGGGTTTGTGTTTGTTCTTGTTGTGTTGTCAATTGTTGATGTTGTTTGGGGGTTACCACGCTTGCGAGTGTGGGTCTGGAAGTCATTGTGAGTGTTTCCTTGTTAATGATCTAAAATGTTTTGACTTTGGTTAGCCTGTGTCATCAATATCACACATTATGGCTTCTTTTCAAGTTTGCAATTGTATTGCTAATATAAAAAGTTATTCTGTTGTAAAAATGTTTTTGTAAGGTTTTGTTGCTAATAGCTTTACTTAAACATTATATTGCTAAATGCATTTGTTATTAAAGTTTGGTAGAAAAGTTTTTGTTTTGCTAAATGCAAAGTTAACTTTAATAAAGGAAGGGGGCAATAATAAAAAATTTTTATACTTATGCCAGGCGGGCAGCCCTGGCACAAGTACGTCTTTCTCCGCTGCCCGGTGGTGTGAGTCTTGGGGCGTGTGTCACACTAACACGGCTGCAACGACCCGTGCAGCTGGGGAGACAACCTTGCTGAGCTGAAAGAAAGAAATTTTTCGGGTCCTTTTTGGAAATTTCAGTTATTGTATTAGTGTTCTGAATTATTTAGGTTCAAAAGCCAGGGGGCAAACTGGAGAAAGCTGAGGTAACCCCTTCCCGAGGAAAAGTTAAAAGGGAAAAAAATCGTTTGGACTTGAGTTGTTTTTGGTTTATTAGACAACGCCGTCTAAAAAATTTTTACAAATGGGACATTTTTTCTGCTTATTTATACATACTCGACAGAATCGATGATCATCATGTTGGGAAAAACGTGGGTTTTTTGTTACTCCTAATTCTGTTTTCATTTTTTTGCATAAATTGCATCGGAAGTAGGATGTGATCAGGACGGGAAGACAGGGTCGAAGACAGATGGGACATTTAGGGTTTGGGTATCTTTTAAAAAGTGCCTTTCTGCAAGGAATACATACGTAGTGAGGATTTTCTCTGGGAAATTGCTTATGTAGATTTTCTACAATAACGGTTTTTCGTGAACATATGGGGCAGATAATGTCCTTATGGGGATAGAACCAACGGAAACCGTCGAATAGGGATTGTGAAAGACCCATCGAGTGACTGTTCTTTTATTTTCCTTAGACAGAAACAGGAAAACCTTTGAGAAACTGCAGTAGGATGAGATTAATGAGGAACGATATGGCAAGCAAGGTAATTAGGATTAGGATAAATATTTTTGTGGATAGGTCTAGGTTGGTCATTTTCAGTATCTGGAGAAAATTTGGGCGAATTGCGGAAAGGAGGTAGTGATTAATAACAAGGGATATTGCCAATGCGCATAAGAGAACAAATAGAAGAAAAAACAATGTTATGGGTTGCATTTTGTCAATTCAATGAGTAGTGTAGAACTAGGGTGAAGGAGGTGACTTGCTCCTGGTAAAAATTGAGTTGAATTAGGGATATCGATTGGATTAAAAATAAAACTAGAGAAAGAAGTAAAATTTTGGAAGATCTTGGACGCATTTTAGATTATGTGATTGTTTTTTCGCAACGAGGGCATAATTTATAATCTTCTACGCAAAATTTACAAAAGTTGACGGGCTCATGATCACTGTGATGAAACGTTTTTGCAACAGAATATTGAAATCTTGTTTGTTTGCAAATATCACATTGAAACCAGTTAAAGATTGAAATGATAACATTAAATTTAGAGCATTTAGGACAAAAAGTAGAGCCTTTAGGACAAAGTTCGTTAGGGGGTTCTCGTGTAATTTCTTGAAAACAATTGTTTCGCGTCTGCAGCATAAACAAATTAATGAAACCGGTTTGGATTCTATAGTATTGGTTTCTTTGTCAATTTTGTTCATTTTTGAAAGATTTTGACTGGAGGAATTATGGGACTGGCACGGTTGGAGGATTTGGTTGTTGACTATTTTGGGATTTTATCGTTTGGTCTATTACTAATATAATTATGAACATCAAAAAGTTGAAAGGAATACTTACAACTACGAGGAAACGGTTAAAACGAAGGAGAAGGCTGCTGCAATAATCATAAGGGCCATTAATAAAAAATCAAGTAATGTGGGGATAATTATATTGGATAGTGTGTGAATGTAGTTTTGAATCGAGGATTTTACCACGGGTTGTTTGGGTCAATTGTTTGTTTGCATAAAGGGCATTTAGTAGTTGTGAAAGTCATACACTGCAAACAAATTGATTTTTTGGGGTGTAGATTTTTGAAGTGGCTGTGGCAAGTGGATAACTTTTTGATTTCTTGACAAGAATCACACTGGAAATAGTGGCAATGACTGATTGTATAAATGGGAGTTACGCAAATGGGGCATTTAGGTTGGTTCCAATATTTGAATAATTCCTTTCTACAGGGAATGCAAGCAAAATGGGGGGGTTGACCGTTTGGATTTTTGTGCAATTTTTTAAATTGACGACAAGGGAGATAACAAATAGGATATTTGATTTTTGGGGTTGAATCAATTTGTGGTTGCTGAGATAATATTTTCAAAACGTTTCCCATTATATGGATAAATCAGAGATATTTGGGTATGCGACTTCTAATCCATGGTGTTCAAGTTCGTTGGGGATAGTTACATTTAAATCTGCAATAGCAAAAACTAAATTCCAGTGTTTCTCGTTTGGATAGATGTAATAATGATTAATGGTACCTGTGCTTAGGAACATATAAGTTATTTTGATACATGCTTTATATTGTATAAAACAGATAGTAAACCATCTTTCTGCTTTAACAATTTTAACTTTTTCCTTACCAATGAACAAAATCATTTTATTTTTAACAATTTGGAAAGAAATGAGGGAAAAAGAACAAATTGATCAGAAAAAAAAGGATTGGAATAATGAGCAAGGGAAAAAAATTATTTTTGGAGAGAGAAAGTTATGTGAAACAAATTACTTTACTGAAGAGCGCCCAAGTTGACTGGGAAGTGCTCTTCAATATCAATGAGTGCAAGAAAGAATTCCCAGTGCATCATTCCCATGGTGACTCGAGTAGAACCCTCGCAATCACGTTCGTAGTCAGTATAATGTATGATTATGCAGGGTTTAATTTCTGCAGTGGGAGTTTAAATGAATGATCTCTCGAGGGACTCTACTTTGACTAGGAGCTCACCGAAGTGGAACAGCATTATAGAAGCTCTAAATTAAAAGGGATTTTAGAACCATTCAAAGCTTGGGATATATTAAAAGAATGTCCAGTAGGGGGAAGATGGTGTTAAGGTAATGGTTCCATCAGTCCAAGTGTTTAAATATTCGAAATGGAGTATTAGTTGTGGTATTACTCTGTTACATTTTGTTGTGACAAACGATTTTTCAAAAAACTGAATTTGTACAAGGCAATTTTGGTATGAGAAGATCATTGCTGTTTTTTTTAATTGTTAAATGTTTCCAATTCTTTAGAAATGATATCGTTTTGACAAGAATCACTTTTTTGCATATCAAAATAAACATTGTGAGGTACGCAGTTTTGATTTTCTAGAATAAATAGGAAGTTTTTCCAATGAATTGAGAGAGGATTAATACTTATTAAACAAATTTTTTCACTTTGGATTTCTTTGAGCGTTACAAGCATAGTAGGTACAGGAGTTGGGTATGCATCAAAAGATCGTTGAATTTTTTGTAACTCTTCAAATTTATTGTTAATTGCAAATATCATAGTTCAGAATGATACCTAAGCAATGTAGATTGGATGTGGTACTTGAAATACCGAGTTCTCTTTGAATGCTAGAAAAATGGTGAATTCGGCGAACTGAGGATGAGTAATGAAAATAGTTAAAAGTCTGTAAATATTTGTCATGGGTTTTTTTGCGAAAGTCATTATACTTATAGCGGAAACATAGTATACGGCTAATAGCTCAAAATTTTGGTTTCCGATTCTGATTTGTAAGTTTCTATTAGTTAAATGAATCATGTTGCTGATCTAGCTCATTTGGCAAACTATTAGGGTCGAATTGTGCTAAATACACGAAATAATTCCAATACAACGAATGAGGGGTTAAAATCACAGTATCGTTTTCCCAAGTGTCCCAAAACTCAAAATTTATAACAATTTGAGGGAAAATGTCTCCGTGTTTTTCTTCAAAGGTTTTCTTTATTTGATAAATTGTAACAAGTCTATCTTGAAACAAAAAGTACATTAATGGAAGCGTTTTAGTTGTTAATTAACTTATTGTTCTTCATTTCAAAACTATGTACAAAAGTATGTAAATGTTAAAAAAAGGGATAAAAGGGGCGTCAATTATTTCTGAAAATAGGATTTTTGGCAACGATTGATATTTATAGATAATATATCAATCGGATTCACTGTAGCAAAATCGGAGTAGGGGAAGCGTGCAGACAATAGCTAGATAGACATTGTTGGGATTACATAGTTGAAACTGGATTATAAGAAATAAAAAGAAAGAAAGAAATCGGTACATGTCTCTCAATGTTGAACTTACAAGAGAATTCAAAATCTAGTAATATTTTTCTTTAGGCGCTTTAAAACAATTTTGTATTCGATTCCAATGTTTACAAAAGTAATTGTGTTATCAATCAGGGCTCTTAACAACAAGAAGTATTGGAAATTTGAATGCGGTACATCCAGATCAATAATGTCACTAAAGTAGAAAGATGCAACTCTAATAGTTACAGTAGTTTTCAAAGCGGAAATACTTGATGATAATTTTTGTCCGGTGTATTGTTCAAATCGAATGAATAAAGCGTTAGGCTGTTTTATGAATTTGGGCTGCATAACATAGCATCCTTGAGGTGTATCTAAACAAGATGTTAACTAACTTACAGAATCTAATACAATTAATTTTTATTATTTTTGAGACAAATTTTTTTTTTATAAAATAGATGATTTTTAGTCACAGCTTTAAGGAGGTGCCACCACACCTCGAATGGTTGCATCATTTTGTGTTTGTGGTTGATGTGACGCCAGACTTGGGTATTCTGCTTATTTTCTGCATTATTTTCTATATGACAATGCTCATCAATTTTATTTTCTCTTGGTTGATCCTCAACGCATTTGTAAGTTTTTTCTATTGTGCTGTAAGGTTGATAATTACTAAGCGGTAAAAAATGATTGTTGTTCTGTGGGGCCGACGGTTTGGTTTCGTTAGAGAATACCGGTTTAAAGAACGATAAGATACAAAGGTTATATGTTGCTCCTAATAGAATTTTCCAAAAACTCAATGTTTTGTTGGATATTTTGTGGATTTCGAACGCTCTTATGATTGTTACGATTACATCTGTTAAGAATTTTATGCACAAGAAACAAGCAAAATAAACTCCAATGTTTTCCAGATAAAAAGTGATGATTCCAAAAGTGCCTTTGAACTGGTCTGTGAAAAATGTAGGTGAAAGAAGAGAATCTAGATAAATTTGTCTGTTAACTCCCATCGCTGACGCATAGATATCTTTTTGAGAATAGTCTATGCTTCTTCCTTCTAGAACATCTCTTGAAATTTTTTTCAAAACAGATTTTGAAGCTTCCGAATGCAAGATATTGTCCCAAAACGATTTAATGTGATTTGGTGTGTAAATTCCGGCACGTTGTGATTCGTAACCGGTAAATTTTGGAATAGAACTAATAACCCTTGAAGAGAATATTTTTGGCGGTTGTAAAGGAACAGGTGCTGGCATCAAATGGTACCATGAATTATCATTATCAATATCTAATTGGTAGGCATTTTTATAGCCTCCAACACAATCTACTTCGTTTGCAAATGGGTAGGTTTGTCGAGTAATTGGGTCGACGAACATTGTCCTACCATCATAATGAATAGGAATTCTATCATAACACTGCCCAAGAACCTGAAGTGGTGAGTTTCGTTTTGGACAGTGGTACGGCCAACCTATGCTACCATCTGTGTCTAAGAACATCGAGTGGTTGCCGGTTAACATGCATCCAGCTAAACGATTATTTTGGATAGCCTGCATAAAAATCATTTGTTTCTGAGTTCGATCAAGTTCGCATTGCTCTAAGACCAAACCTTTCCATGCTTGTTTTATTTGCATGTAATTATGATATATGACAAAATCCATTTTTACCGCAAGGTTAAGATCATAGTCTAACTTGTCTTTGTCTAAGTGTTCCCATGCAACAAAACCATTGTCGGATGTTCGGATCGGTTCATCTGAAGGCTTCCTATTAAACCCATTTACACTTAGGCTATTGTCAGGTTCAACACGACACGAAGTTTATGAAAAAATTGTTGAGTTTTTGTTTTATAAGGTTTGCCAGTCTTCATATTAAATCCGCCTTTATAAGAAACATAAAGAATCTAAATTTGTTCTGTAAATAATTTCTGGTTTTCCACACACCTTTTCTTTTTCATCAATTACTTTATTTTTGATGTCCATTTCAGCAAGAGAATACGTTCCTGGTCCTTCATATGGCGTCTCCGGTTTTTCATCACGCACTATGAATTACTGTACGTTACCAAGTTCGTTTTCATGTTTTAGCATTTGTGCGTTTTGTGAAAGTCTTTTAGTAACTATACAATTTTCCGGTGCCTCCCAATTGTATGCAAAGGGGTCGAGTGATGTCGAATGACAACCTCCTTCTGAGAGGGCACAAGGAAGTTTTAGTCCTTGACTGTTATAAACAGTTCTGTCATTAAGATCAATATCGAGTACAGTCTCTTGCATCAGGGTTTCAAAAGAGAAGTGTTTAATTTGACCACGATTATCACAAGATGTTGATGAATCACCTTCAAGATCAACTCCCTGGTTTTTATAGGAGACAGTTTTTATTCCATGTTTTATGTCAATTTCCATGTCATCATCGTCAAATTCGGTAACAGTAATTTTTCCAGTTTTATTAACATTTAGGCATTGTTCGGGAGAAACAATAATATCGTATGTTGTTATTGGAGCGTTGTGTACAATTGATGAATGGGAAAACATACCACAATTATAACGAATGAGCATTGCAGTGACTTTGCACAAAAGAGCTTTAACAAAGGTCCGATAAGACCGTTGATAAAGTGTTACATGTGTATCAACCATCTGAATGTTTTCGGGTGTAATTTTGCAAGGAGAAACTTGTGTTAAAGCATACATTTTATTTTCTTTCATTTTAGAACAGTCATAATGAATGACCCTAAGTTTGTTAGATACGTCATTAATATCCTCAAAAGGAGGTCTAGTAGCGTTAATAACTATAGAAAGAGTACAAAAGCAGAAAAGACTTATAAGTAAATAAGAAAAATAGAGTTTTTCAAAACAAGGATATCTTTTCATCCTGTTCTTTTTTTAGCGCTTCAAGTCGGGAATTAAGGCTATGAGTTGTAGTAATAGGCACTGCCAGTAAATGTTGACTGGATTTATTGCTACCTAAAACAAAGTTAAATAAATCCGGCTTGATAGCGTGATGGCGGCTTGGCCGAGCGACTAGAAGTTCGCCTATTATTATTATTATTTTCTGAAGTTTGTAAATTAGAAGGTCCGGTGTATTGGGGCGGAGAGGACTTAAATTACGGTCTAGAGGTATTCTAGAATTGTGCTGTGGGCAAGGAGTTGAACTTCTTGTTCGACTACCGCTAGACAGGTGTGTTTGGACTGGAGGTGGGTTGTCACGACCACCTGAACTTGCTTCGTTGAATCCAGAATCGAAATTGGTAGGAGTTTGGTCAGGGTCGAAGTTCTGCACAGGGGAGTCTCTTCGTATGAAGTTCTCAACGGGGAAATATTCGGTGTTAGTGGGGCTTTGGAAGGAGGATTTAGTCAAGGGACTGTTGAGTTTATTCATCTGACTTGTCATTAGATTATTATAAAATGTGTCACAATTATTTTTATCTATACCATATTCTAGGGTTAACTCTGGAATAGTTTCAGTAGCTGGGTAGTACTCGACTAGGTGATTTCTATGAGCGACCTTCCTGGTGGCCGGGTTGCTATCTAAAGTTAATTCATAGTTAACATTGGTTAGTTTTTTCTACAGTATAAGGACATGATCTTAGTTCATGTAGTTTTTTTGACTTTCCCAACTCAATTTGATGGTTTTCCATTAGAACTTTTTGTTCAACCTCAAGTGGCTTAACTAATTTGTGTTTGTTTCTATGTTTATGTGCGCGGTTATTGTTTTCTAAGCTCTTTTCATAAGCGTTATTGTATATTTGTTTGAATTGGTTTTCTCGCATAAACAACGAATTGTTAATAGTCGGTTTTAGAAGTTTGTCAATTTCGGTGTTTTTTGAAGTTTGCAAGGTATGCCTGTGAAGAGGCAGGTCTTTGCAAAACTCGGAAGAGCATGTGAATTGTGAATTTCGTAGGAGTCCTAACTTAAGTGACAGAGGTATCTGTGGTTTTTGTCCGAACACAATTTCATAAGGTGAGATTCCAGTACTAGCATTTGGAACCGTGTTATGAGAAAAAGCAAATTTTGGTGCCAGTTCATCCCATTTACCTCGAGCTTGTTCTAGAAAAATTCGGAAATGTGCTCCTAAATGTTTGTTTTGGATCTCGACTTTACCATTAGTCCAAGGCGCATAAGCAGTTCGAGGTGCGGGTGTTATCCCTAATTCATGAATGTAACTCGCAAAATCTTGGTTCATGAATGCCGAACCCTTATCATAAACAAGTTTTTGTGGTACTCCAAAAGACAGGATGAACTTTTCTAAAGATTTTATGGTGTCTACTGCGTCTGTGGAACGTGCAGGGTATACTTGAATGAAACGCGAAAATCAATCGACAATAACTAAACAATGGTGTTTACCGTTCGATGGAGGATTTAAAGGTCCTTTGTGATCAATATGGACCGTATGAAAGGGGCATGGGACTGTATCAGTCCACTTTTCGAGAGGTGCTTCGTGGACGTCTCTCCGTTTTTTTGGCATTCAAGGCAATCAGCAATTAGGTTTTCAATCCATTTATACATTCCGGGCCAATAAAAAAATCGTTTTACATTAGCAAGTGTTTTATCTGAACCTACATGACCTGACAGTTCACAATGAGCTAGTTGAAAAATTTTAAAGAACAATGACAGTGGTACACAAATTTTTAAGTATTCAATATCTGGGTCGTCTTTCTGTTGTTGAATACATAAGATGTTACCTACAAAACTCAGTTTCTCAAAGTTATTAATGTACGACATTATGGCTTTAGATTGTCGGAATTCAATTTTCTTTTCATCTTTGTTATTGTTCGTCCTTAATTGGCGAATTTGTTGTATCCCTGGGTCTTTTAATTGTTCTTGACAAATTACCAATGTATTTAAACCAACTTCTTTAGAGAAGATTGTCAGTTTATCGATGAGTTCTCTTGCATCTTGTATTTTTGTATTTTCGGGAAATTTTTTTGCTAATTCGGTTTTGTCTATACAAGTGCTATATTTCACGAGAAAAACTTTATCGTATTCCAGAGGGAATCTGTACTCCGAGTCTGTGGTATTAGTTTGATCAATGTAGAGTTTGTCAAAATCAAATTCCGGTGACTGGTTCTCATTGGACAATTCAAATTCCGAAATTGGGTCAAAATTTTGTTCGGTTATCCCTTCATCAGGGTAGGAATCAATTTCTGTATAATGATCAGACGTTTCGTCTTCCTCCTGTTCTGATACAGGGGTTATTTTATGTTTGCGGTGACGCCTATAGTGGTTAATTGATGAACCATACAAGAAATCTTCCGAAATATTGTTTATTGAGCAAAGTCTGTTTTGTTTGCTGTCGTACTTTTGCTTTACCATTTTGTCATTTTTGAAAATGAATTTGTCGATACCCGTTATGCTTTGTTTTAGGATTGGAAAAAAATCATCTGCTGGTCCCTTTTCATTATCACGCAAAATGAAGTATTTTTCCTCGTTACCATGCTCGTCGTAAAAACTAATGTCTTTTGGTATCTTTTTGTGTTTAAGTTGATACTTGTCCAGATCTTTAAGTTTTGCATTGCGACTTAGGATGTCGGGAAAAGCTAAGTTTTTTCCTTCAGTCCAAATAATTTTCAAGTTCTGGAATTGAGAAATTACTAACTGGTATCTAAAAAACCTGTTAGAGAGTTTTCCTCTTCTACCCCATAGACACATTAAAGGCTTATGGTCTGTGTACACATATACGGGATGGGGAGAACCAATTAGGTAATGCTCATAAGTTTGTAATGCCGATATTACACCGCAAAGTTCGCGTGCTGTGGTACTCATTTTTTGTTCCTCTTTAGTGTAAATTCTAGAATTAAAAGACACTATTCGTTTCCCTTCTGGAAATTCTTGAACGAGAATTGAGCCTACTCCTATAGAAGAAGCGTCTACATGCACGTGGAAAGGGTGTTTAGTATCAGGTATTGCTAAAATAGTATCTTCGCTAATTCTGTTTTTAATGTCGTCAAACTGTTTTTCGTGTTCCGTTGTCCAAACAAATTTAGTTTCTGTGCGGGTTAAGTCATAGAATGGTTTGCACTCAACATGCAAATTTTTGATGTACATGCTGTAGAATCCTAAACAACCTAGAACTCTCATGACGTCGTGTTTGTTTTCGGGCGACTTGAGTGCTTTTGAATCTGCTACTCGCTTCTTGACTGGTTGTATCCCATCTTTACCCACTACGTGTCCCACGAACTGTACTTTCCTAAGGAAAAATTTAGTCTTTTCAGGTTGAGCTTTCAATCCTGATTTCCGTAAAAGTTCATGGTACTTGTCAATTATTTCAAACATTTCGGTTTCATCTTGCGCTTGCATGGTGGTGTCATCAATGTAGGTTATAGCTTGTTTTTTTCTAATTAATGGTGCAAAATGGATAGTCATTATACGACTGAAGAAATTAGGTAGACCGCATAGACCATAAAATCCGCGTTCAAATGTGTATTGCTTTGGACCAGTTACAAAACTTACCAGTTGTTTGGTTTCCTCAGTTAAAGGAACTTGGTTATAAGCTGAACAGAGATCACTGGTTGTGAAGAAATTACCTTTAAGTCTAGTTAATAGGCTTCCGATTGGCTCTAGTGGCCATGAATAGCGACTAAGATCTGTTATTGAATTCAAATATCGGGCATCTATAACCAGTTTTACTGTGTTCCCCTTGGGTAGGATTATGATTGGATTAATCAATTCTGATCCCATTTCTTTATCATTACCCATTTCCCGGATTATACCTGTTTTACACAGTTGTTCCAAAAGGTTTTCTAGTTTTTCTTGATATTGTAATGGTACTTTGAAAGGTCTCTGTTTTGTTAAAGTTGAATTTGGTAAAAGTTTGACATGAAATTTTTGCTTTATCTTTCCCACATCGTATTTGTGTTGAGAATAAACGTCCTTATTTTTAGTCAGAGTTTTCAATAATTTGTCTAAGTTTTCGTCATTGATTTCAGCTTGACTGAAATCAAATTTTTTGAGAAACGCTTGATCGGTTTTGTCAAATCTGTTAAATTTTTGTTTGGGAAGTTCAACGGGTCCGATGTTTTCATCAGTTGTTTCTAATTGTGGCCTAAGATTCTTGAGGTCGTCGCTAAAGTCTGTTTCTAATTCGTAGTTGTGGTAAAATCTTGTTGCCTTTTTCGCTTTTCTGTTTTCTTTTGTTTTTCAGGAGTTTTGCTTGCAAAAAAATTTTGAATTTTTGAAATTTTTGGACCTTGTTTTTCACTAACATGGAATATTTGATCCCAATTAGTGTCACTATTCATTAGGTGGTTTATGAGTGCTACGTTGTCAACTACAGAAAATTCTGGGTCTTGTCCAATTTCAATGTCTTCTAAAGTGTGCCCAATAGGACCCTTTTGGATGACAACCTTGTTGTTTTGAGGATTGTTTAGAATTATTGGTAATTCCTTTTCTTTTCTAAAACACTGAACGTTGTAAGTATAAATTCCTTGAGCTTGCAGTTCACTTCCAATTACGAAGAAGGTTCCTTTTCTGAAGAATTCATTCGGAGGTCTAATTAATATTACTCGAGTTGATTTTGGTGCTAATGGTAGTTGCTGGTCAAGAGTTACAATTTTGTAAGAGCTAATGTATGGATAGCTTTTCGTTTGGTATCTAGATAATGTTACGGCTACTTCAGGGTAAGTTTTTAAATAAATTTTTGGAGTGGTTAGGTCAATAGATTTTACTGTAGATTCAAGGAAATCCATTCCCAACAAATTCGGCTTGCAACCATCTTTGGCTGAAACCCATGTGGTAACTTCCACTTGATACTTTCCTTCAATGTCGAAAGAAGTTTTGAAAGTAATTTGACCTGGAAGTTTTTGTTCCTCATCATTAACCACTAAAGTATGATTTTTTGAAGTTTTCATCTCAATGTGTTGTAATTTACATAGTTCAAGATAAGTGTGGTTATTAATTATAGAGCTTGATGCTCCTGTGTCCAATAAAAACTGTGTTTCTAAGCAGTTATTTTTATTTTTGTCTCCGACGGATTGGTATAAATTAATATAAATATGTGAGTAACTTGCTTTGTTTTCAGTAGTGTTTATGAACGGAGACCTGTCTAGTTTAAATACTCGTCGTTGTGATTCTCATTATTGTAATAGTCTCTGGAAGTTTCACTGGTAAATTGAACTCGAGGGCTTCGCCCTTCACTGTTATCTCTTGAATGAGTATTATGGTTTTGTCTAGTAGGTGTCCTATCCCGGTCATGGTCTCTACTCTTATCACGATATCGATTATCTGATCTTGGAGGACCGTTGCTTTGTCTATCCCTACTATTTTGCCTATTGTTATCTCTGTAAGAGTTGTTTCGATGGTTATTTTGTCGTTCCTGTGATCGGTTATCGTAAGAAGATGATCGGTAATTGTTTGAAGAGTTTGATGGGTACGGTGGTCGATGTCGATTGTCTGATCTAGAGTTGTTTTGATAATTGGATTGATTTTGGTTATAATTATTTCTCTGTCTGTCCCTAGAATTTCGATTGTCATAATTGTTTGATTTGTAATTTTGTTGACCTGGTGAATGGCTCCTACTACGTTTATAATTATCTGTGAACTTTTCTCGTTGTAGAGGTGGGTTTCGGTTTTCGTTTTTAAAGTCCTTGTACTTAAAGCAGAAAGCTACTGTGTGACCTGAACGTTTGCAAAACTTGCAGAATCTAGTCTGGTTTTGTTTGAATCTGGGATTGTCGTTGTTGTATGTGGCGTTTATTTTATGATCTTTCATTAGATTTGCAATTTCTGTGAGTTGGTTTTTTAACCCTTCTATTTCTATTTTATTGTCGATACTACTTGAGGCAGTACCCGTGAATTCACTGCTAACAGAAAAACCTAAGTCTTTAGTTGCTACATGATCCTGTAATTGTTGCCAAATTGTGGCTGGGTTTTCTATTAACCGCTGATGTGCCTTTTGCTTGAGTGCAGGTGGCGTTAATCCTATTACAAAGTACTCCATACACTTAGCGTTAAGCTGGTCGTTGTTAAAATCTGGATCTGGCCATCCTTTTTCAACTGCTTTTGTTATTCGGTGTGTATAGCTTTTTATCAATTCATCTGGTTGCCTTCTAATACTCTCGACTTCAATTCTTTTCCTATACTTGTCTTTTGCATCAGTAAAGCGGGCAATGAACTGATTTCTAACGTCGTTCCATGCTAAACTTGGTGCTAAGGTTTTAAACCATTGGGCTGCGGGCCCACGCAAAACCGCAAAACCGAACCAAACAACGATTTTTGTCTAGCGTTTTATGCTGCTTGCAAGCCAGCATCCGCAGGATCTCTTGTTCCTAGTGAGAATTGGATTTTTCTTTGTATTAAACTAAAGAATTCCTGGGCATCTTCAGATGGATCTAAACCTGTAAATTTCTCTAACGCTATGTCGGGGTACGCAACAACGTTCGCTGCCATGTTTTATTTTAGTGTACGAAAAGAAAATTTTATACGAAAGTGTTATTAGTTTGGGTAATTAGTGTAGAAAATATTTTTGTTATAACACTTAAGTAATAAAACGCTTATACTAAAGAAGAAAATTGAACTGTTTGTTTTGTAATATGAGTTTTATTTGTTTAGGACCGTTTAATGATTGTATTTTAAATTCAAAGTTTTTGCCGTTATCAGTGCTAAAAATTTCAACCCAAGAGTAAATATCGGTTTGCTCAACGGTAAAATTTAATGACCAAGGATAAGTGCTTTCAGAGTGTTTAAATTCAACAGAGTATTGGTGAAATCTGTTTATTTTTGAAAATCTAATTTGTGTGACAAATTCTGTTTTTATAAGTAATTTAACTCTATTTGGTAAACTCGGATCGTCAGGAGAAACGTTGGTGTATTTGGGTTTAATGATTTTTAAGATTTGTAAACCAAACGGAGAAATTTTATTTTGGTGGCTCATCCGCACACAAGATGATAACGTTTATGCTAATTCTATCACACTGTTCTGATTTCTTAGAGCACACAAAAGTTCATTAAAGTTTGGGTTGGTCCACTCGTAACTTATGTAGATTTCAGTCTCTGTTTCGCTAGAAGAGTGATGGTAAATGCATAAAAAGTTTCTGTTCTGATCAGTTAAATAATATGAAACTTTGCCTGTTTTGTTATGTACTTTAATACTTATATTTAAATCTTGAATGTTTACTTTAATATATGACTTATAAATAACATAGAACAATTGTTTTTGTTGTTTTATTATTGTATTTTTGTATGAAATTACACAGAAGACAGTATAAAAACGTTTAGTACGGGATGTTTAGTACATCAGTAGTGGTATTTTTGTAGCTATTATTGTGTTTAAATATTGTTTCTAAAAGGCTTGAGTCTGTTAATGACCGTACTTTAACATGAGACAACAACTTTTCTATGATAAATTTGTGTACAAATTGGGTTAAAAAGGCTAGTTTACGCTCTTTTAATTAATTATTGGCTAAATTTTCTGCGGGTATCGCGATCACACTGTTTTTAGTTTTTAACGAAGTTAGTAAATTCTGAAAATTAGGGTTCTCAGATGCTTAAGTTATATAAAAATCAGCTGGGGAATTATGCTCAAACACGTAGAAAATAGCTACAAAGGTAATTCCGTCAGTAATAAATCGTGTTATTTTACCCCTTCTAGTGTTTTCTATTGCTGTTAGATTAAGATGTTCTACAATAACTATTCCAGTTTGGTCCATGCACTGTTTAAAACCTCTATTGGTGAAAATGTTCGTGTGAAACCGGCTAAACTGGGGAAATTCTCATCAATTTATGTTATTTCCAGGCTACAAATCTGTGTTGGGGGGATAATATAATGTAAAAATGACGCTAAATTGGCTAAATTTTGTGTAAAATTGATTAAAATTGGATAAAAATGATGTTGTTACAGCTTAAATCTGATCAGTTTCCCTTAAATTTTGATAAAAATGAAGTTAATTTTGTTAAATTCTGGTTAATATTTGAGAATTTAGGTCAAAATGATGTTTATTTGGTTAAAATTTGATTAATATTACCCCACCCGGGTCAAGGAATTGATAAAACAGAGTGAATATTCAACTAAGGAAGGCGTATTTTTAACCAAAATTGGGTTAGTTAATGTGAAAATGCAACAACGTGTGCTTAAATGTAAAGAAAATTAGATATAAATTACACTAAACACGTATTGGGGGGATGAATTCTGGTTACATTTAGGTTAAATTGTTTGAAAATGCTATATTTTGGTCAAAAATTCAGTAAAAATTAGACATATGTTACTCTGAATATGATTTAGGGGATGATTTTTGGTTAAAAATTGGCTCTTTAGTGTGAAAATGCTAAAATTCCATTGTGAAGTTGGTGAAAATTGGCTAAAATTTAGTTTAATTAGGTTTTGGGGCGGTGAAATTTGGATAGATTTTGGTTATTTGGAGTGTATATGCTACAATTTAATCATAAATTTGGTCCAAATCGGGTCAGAAATAGTCTAAACAAGTTTTGGGGGGATAAATTCTGTATAAATGCCGATTATTTCTAGTAAAAATACTAAAATTTAACCATAAATTTGGTCAAAATCGGGTTAGAAACAGACTAAACAGGTTATGGGGGGATGAATTTTGTATAACTTTTAATTATTTATAGTGAAAATACTAAAATTCAACCATAAATTTGGTAAAAATTGGGTTAAAATCAAATTAAATATGTTTTGGGGGGATAAAATCTGGTTGAATTTTGGTTATTTAAAGTGTAAATACTAAAATTTAACCATAAATTTGATGAAAATTGGGTGAAAATTAGGCTAAATAGGTTTTGAGGGGATGAATTTTGGTTAAATTTCGACTATATAATGTGAAACTACTTCAATTGTTATATAAATAAACTAAAAATCGGACATAGATTACCCCCACCCGGGTCAGAACATTTTTACAAGAGCAAAGAATCAGTTGCCTGTTACTATTTTAATGTAAATTTACTGTATTTCGGCCGTAAATTTGATATAAATTACTCTATTTGTTTGTCTATTAGTGTGCTTTCACTTCTGTGGTAGTGGTTATTTTACTATTTTAATCCGATCGGATAGAAAAACAAAAATTCAGGCGTGATTCTTTCCTCTGGGCGCACCAGTTATCAAATTTGGCTGGGCTGCTACAGATCACACAATACGGGATCTCTTTATGTATGCCAGTCAAACTTGACAAAAGATATAACAAATCGAAGGCAAAGATATATGCCTAAGACCTGTCTGTGCTATAAGTCTCAATTTAAAATAGTTGGGGGGCTGAAAGTGTTTAATTTATAAAAGAGTAAATATAAAATTACAGTTTGCTAATTACCAGTTATGTAGTGGTGAAATCAAGATGAGCTGCAAAGCGATTGTTCGGATGTATAGTTGTTCAGTTCGTGATGGCAAAAAAACAGAAATAGTTGTTTGAGTTCTTTAAACAAATTATTTCGATTATCTTCTTGTTGAAGTTTTCAAGTTATTTATTGAAAAAAGGAAAGCAGTTGTCTGCTGCTGATCTCTAGAAATTGTTTCTGTCTCTCTAATTTTATTCCGTCCCACTTCGCTGAGAGAAACAATAAATTCCTCTCAGGTCCGTTTGGGCCGATAGGGAGCGAATCACAAACTCACGTTCATAGTGAGGTGCTTCTTAATTTTCCTATTGGCCGAGAAGGCAAGAGAATTAACTCTTTTTTATCTCACGGAAAAATTATTGAAACTCCAAAAAATGATAAAAATCTAAAAAGCTGAGAGCATCAATTATTGATTTCGTAGGCGCCTGTTTTCTGCTTTTCCCCTCTTCTAAAACCGCAACAGTTATGGTTTTCTTGGGGGCTTTTTATGAGACTCTATTGTCTTTTCCCCTGAAGCAATCTGCTTCATCTTTATTGAACTTGGGGGAAAAGATCTGCATTGCAACTGTCAAAAGCAGAAGTAATTTAAATCAAAAGAAGCTGTGGTTTTACAGGCCGCCTACGTTCAACAACGTACATTTTCTGTCCTGGATATAAGCGAGGAGATCCAGGCCTAAAGTTGTGTTATTTAAATAAGTCGAACTGAGTTGTTTAAATACTTGTGTACTGGTAGTCTTAACAAGCGTTAGTTTGTTTAGCGCGCGGCGAAAGAATGGTTAATTAGCGCCTAAATACGTTCGCTCTAATGCGGGATTAATTAATCGTTCATTTGTAACGGCTCTCGTAATACTACAATATTATTTTTCATGAAGTAAATTTTACTCAAAATCAAGACTAGCCAGAGTAAATTGTGATGAATATATTATCAAATTTGGCTGGGCTGCTACAGATCACACAATACGGGATCTCAAAGTACTGGCTATCCCAAAAAAACAGAATGTCTCTCGACTGATGCAGCGCTGGTTTGCTCCGCCAACAACTTCGGGAGAACAACATCAAACTATGCTTCAATCTCATAGTTACCTCTCTTCCACTCTGGACTCAAGTGTCATAGACTTTCAGTTCTGGATCAATAACCGAATAGTAAAACTACGCTTCAGTGCTGTAACAGAGTAACCTAAGAGTATCTTTTTGCCGTAGCAGTTTTTCACTCTGTTCAGTTCAAAAACAGACAAAACATTCACAATGTCCATGGTAAATACAGAAAGGGACAACCCCACACATTAAGGACGTCTGTGCTCGCTCTCGCAAACGACTGAACGTGCTCAAAGCACTTTCTGGAACCAACTGGGGTCAGTCTAAAGAGACGCTTCTGATTACATACAAAGCAACAGTTCGTCCTCTGCTAGACTATGCAGCTCCAGTGTGGGGTCCCACCACCAGCACTACCAACATCAACAACTTACAACGAGTCCAGAATGCGGCCTTGCGAACAACAACCGGCTGTGTTTTAATGTCCAGCCAGGAACATCTGCACCAAGAAACCGAAATTCTCGAAGTCAGGCGACACACGAGGCTATTATGCGTTCAACAACAACTCTCCCGCTATTTACCAGCCCACCCAGGCCACCACATTATAACCAGGCCGAACCCCCCCAGACTCATAAAAGAATCATTGCACACCCGTTACAACAGGTATATCGAACCATACCTTGATGAAACTGAAGATAAAGACAAGATAACATCCAAAGAATACCGAAAGATTCTGAAGAACATGCATACAACAGAAGTCAAAGACGCCATCAACAACTCTGAGCCGTCCAGGGTACTTGCCACTGCTGCCCCCATGAAGATACATGACAGTGAGAAAACACTCCCCAGAGGCAGTAGAAGGCAACTCGCGCAACTCCGCTCTGGTTTCAGTCCGCTTCTCATGACCTACTCGGCTAGGATCAACAATGATGTGTCTGAGACGTGCCCCGACTGTAAACGAGAGCCACACACAACACAACATCTTTTTAAGTGCCCGATGAAACCCACCAATCTCTCCGTGAAGTCACTTTGGACAAGACCTGTGGAAGCAGCTAAATTTCTCTCGCTCCCACTCAACGACAACACCGCAACATCGGACTGAGGCAAATAACAACAACAGAAAGGGACAAAGATCCGAGACTTTAATGCAAACACTCCTAATTATTCTGTACAAAACGAAAAGTAGTTCACCCAATCCGTGTCATTAAAAGCTGGGCGCAAAATGTAGTTACAAAAGATTGGATTCAAAAATTAGGAATGTGGTGCCGTCTTTTCTGTCAGCGCTCGCTTCCAAAAGGGCACCTGAAATTTACATTCTTTCTGAACAAAATGAGAGATATGGGTTACATCAAAGCTTACAACGAAAAGACATTGAATGAAAAACTAAATTGAGAAAAAAAACTTCAACTAGTAGGTCTTACGTGTTGATCGCCCAGTTTCATTTCAAATGAAGACAGGGAAAAAACGAAAACTTTGTCTAAATGAATAATTTTTAATTGCCCATTTCCGCTCAATTAATTTTTTTAAAAATCCCCGTTTTTCAAAAAAGCTTATAGTCTGCTCAATATGTCAGCGCAAGATAAGTAAATTTAGCACTAAAAATCGTCAACCCATATCAAGAAAAATCTTTTAAGATATTTATCAGCCCAAAACAAATTTCAATATCTGACCCGGGTCGAGGTGTCACCGTCATTCAACGCAAAATTATGTAAGATAACCAGTGAATGCTGAAATTTTTGTAAGATAAGCGGTGAATGCGGTGAAATTACATAAATCAGGCGGTGAATGCGGTGAAAAAAACCTTTATCGCCTGATGGCGGTGAAATTAGATAAATTCACCGCTGAATTTAGCGGTGAAATTACAAAAATTTACCGCTTCTAAAAAAAGTGTCCAAATGATGTAAGATAGGCGGTGAATGCGGTGAAATTAGATAAATTCACCGCTCAACTTAGTGGTGACCTTACATAAATTCACCGCTTAGAAAAAATTGTTAAAATTTTGTGCGATCGGCAAATAATGCGGTGAAATTAGTGGGGAGTAAGGGAGGAATTGTTAGATTTACCTTCCCACTAAAACTACCCCTTAATCTTACATCTTTTTGACACTTTTTCCTAAGCGGTGAGTATATGTAATTTCACCACTAGAGTAAGCGGTGAACTTACAAAAAGTCACCACATTTCACCGCTAAAATATGTAATTTCACCGCTAAAATATGTAAAATATGTAATTCCGCTAAAAATCGCAAATGTTACAAAAATTCACCGCGCTTGTTTTACAGAAAGTAGAGTGAATTTGATTTATATTCAGTACAAAAATAATTGAAGTTAGTGAGAGATGGCGCAGGTGAAGAAGAAGTGGATGATATGACGGAGGTAAGAGGTTCGAAACCTTGTAATGGAGGTGAAATTACATATTTTAGCGGTGAATTGTGGTGAATTTTTGTAAGATCACAGCTTACTCTAGCAGTGAATTTCCATAATTTCACCGCATTTCACCGCAAAATTATGTACGAAATTTGCGGTGAAAAAACTAACTTTTCACCGCTTATCTTACATATTTTTGCGATATTTTCTTGACCCGGGGACCTATGGACGACTAACAAGTGGACGCAAATCTCATTTAAAACTGTTGCTTGAAAAAAGCTTATATATTTAATGCTTAAGCTTTTGATAGCAATAATGGCAGATACATCACAGACATTTTAATCGCCCATCCAGCTAATTTTATTGCACTCAATAGATAAAAATTACTTCAATTACACTGATGTGGTCGAAGATCACCATTAGTTAACTTAAAGGAACATTCCGTGCTCCGTATTTGGATTGAGTTTGCTGATTCGTAAGGTTGAATGGTTATTAATGCCACATGTCAAAATCACGTACTTTCAAAAGTCAGCAATAGCCGACCAGCAAATTTCTTCAAGAAACTTGTCTGTTGATTTTCTGTTAAGATAAATGTAAAATAAGTTAATTTTGTTTCTTCAGATTTGTGTTATATTATTTTACAGCTTTAAATATTTCGTCATTCTGCAACTCGAGTCATTACACCAACAACGTTTACATTTTTTTGCAATCCGACATCGGATGTTGCTATGACAGTAAAAAATATTATCGCCCAAAAAACTCGTATGGAGAGTTTAGAGACTGTTGAAATTCTTTACCAAATTTTAGCTTATGGTCAATGTTGAGGGAGCTACCTATTGTCAATATTGAAAACTTTATATTTTTTACTTGTCCCCGACTAAGTGATAACTTAGGGTCTAATGCATATTAGTCTATATACCGCAAAAGTTTACTTAATTCTAAAAACTATAAACTTCAAAAATTATAAAAATTTTGATTCACCTCCAACAATATTCGATGAAGCCTCATTTATGTGATTTCCAAGCATCACTTTGTGATCCGCCAAGAGACCCTAGCGTACAGTGTCATTTGCAGAGTCGGGCACTAAATAAAAGAGTAAGGCCAAATCGATAACTAAATTTTTGTTTTTCTCTGAAGCCAGTTAATACATATGAAAGCTCATTTATAAGAAATATTAAAAACAAAAGTGAATATAACCACAAATTCTTTTTGTGAATACGATCAAATTGCAAAGCTATTCTTTTAGTGCACACAAGGAATCAAATGTGGTTAGCAAATGCGATATAATAAAATAATATGTCCTCTGTCTACATTATACAAAAGTTTGTGGCAGCAGTCAATGTTTTATGTGTCATACATTACCTTCTCTCATTTCCAAAAAAGTTCCTCAACTTCATTAGAAAAACAAAATTATACAGTTTTCCGGCTTTTGAATTTTATGTATGATCGCTATATGATTTCTAGAAAATCGTATATGATCCTTGTATGACAACCCAGAGTTCACACATTCATATAAGATCTGGTATGATTACAAACAACCATGTATGACCTAGCATGACTACTAAAAGTTTTGTATGATCAGCAAACCGGGTAATAAGTAACATTTTGGAAATTTTCATAATCTCTTCAGGTAAAAGTAAAAATATATCATTTCACTTTTTTGATATCACAATTTTGTAGTTGTTGTACATATGCTTGGTCAATGACATCATTGCAAAAACTATTTGATAACGGATAATTTGGATAATTTTTTGAAAATTTAGTTAATCAGAATTCTAAATTTTTGACATTAAACTCATAGATACCTAACAAGACTCCGCCCATCCACATTTTTGGCATAAATGTCTACCAAATAAGAACAGATAGACAACCACGAAAATTCAAATATTTTTTAAAAAATGTGTGTGAACAAAGAACGCCTCAAATGCGAATTGCGCAAAAATGCCGCATTACATTGATGAGATCAGCCATTATTAAGAAAGCAAGTCAAGACGAACAACAAAATAAAATCAGTCAACAAAAAACAAACATTAACTACATCCAAAACTTTATGTCCGTTTTAAAAAAAATTACGGAAGCTCAAAATAGCGTCGGACAAAATTGAAACTAAATAAAATAACTTGTACTTTGCTAGAAAAGATATTGTACCACTCTGTAAAAAGGCTCGGTAACTTTTGGACAAAAAAGAACAAAAGAAAGCAGCAAAGATTAAAAAAATTTGCTTTATTTCTAAAAACATTTAATTTCAATGTAAGGAAAACCATTAGATGGCAATTATAAACATCCAACGTGTTTATGATCACATACGCTTCTGTAGCAGGGCCTTAAGACCTGAAAAGAACAACAAACAGAGACAACAAAAAAATCAATTGAAATTTGAAAGAAAACGATGTCGAAGCATTAAAGCCATATTTTGCCCCCCAAAACATGTTAAACCAAGTCTTTCTCAAACGCAAAAATGTGATATAGTGGGATCTCATTATTGAGAACAGGTAACAAGTAGAACAAAAAATAGAAAAAGGTCAAAATTAATCAAAACTTTTGTTTTTTTTTCTAAAAGAATTTTTTTCAAATTCATGAAAGCCATAAGCTACAAAAAGCAATAATGAAAAAGAGCCGTCTATTTGTCCAAGAGAAGCGCTTGAGACGTGCAATTTTTCGGAATATGTTTTAAATCTAGAAAAGAACCTTAAAAATAGACAAAATCAAAAATTATTTTACATTATGTGCGAAAAATCCCTGTCGAAGCCGTTAAACTCAAAACGAATTCTGTAAAAAAAGAATCGATTTTGTTCACTTGCACCTACCCTCGACAACAATGGTATCATATTAGACCTGTAATTAACGAGACTTGATATCACATAGACAAAATGAACAAAAAACAGCGAACTGGTTTATATTTGTTAAAAACATTTGAAACAAAGGAAAACGATTCGATGGCAATTGAAAACATCCAATATGTTTATGATCACATGCGCCTCTATAGGAGGGCCTTAAGACCTGTCATTAATGATTTTTTGTTTACGAAGAGAACAACAAGTAGAGACAACAAAGAAATCAAACGAAAAATGCAAAAACGCTGTCGCAGCGGTAAAGTCATTTTTGGCCCCTAGAAATATATTCAATTGAGCCTTCCTCAAACGCCAAGAATGTGTTGAAGGCCTTCTCATTCATGTTAAAGAGTTAAAAGTAGACCAAAAAGAAAAAAAAGGCAAAATTTATTGAAACATTTTTTTCGAATTTTTTTTTAATTTCAAAGTCATGAAAGCCACTAGCTACAAAACCAAAAAAAATTAAATAGGTGCGTCTATTCGCCCAAAAGAAACGCTTGAGACCTTTAGCAACTCAAAATATGTCCTCTGTCTACAGGGGAACGTTAGCATAGAGAGAAAACAAAAATTATTTCACTTTTTGTGCAAAAAACCCGAAGCCAATAAATTCATAACGAATTCTTTAAAAAAGATTAGATTTTGTAACTTGGCCCATCCCTCGACAACAATTATGTTATATGTGACCCGTAATTAACGAGACTAGGAAACAAATAGACAAAAAATGCGAAGTTAACCAACGTTAAAAAAGTTTCTTTTTTTCTGAAAACAATTGTTTTCAAAGTCGTGAAAGCCATCAGCTACATTCTCAAATCAGAATATCAGAATACAGCCTCATTTTTCCCTATAAAACGCCAATAAGTTCCTTCATTATCCAACTAATTTTATGCGACTACAAAGACAAAGTAAAAACGACAGTTAAAGACGATTCTAAAAATTGAATTAAGTCCAAATGAATTAAATTCTTCAAGAAAGAGATGTCGAAGCCGTTGAAAACACAATCTATGCCTTTACAGACTTTTATATGCTCAATTGTGCCTTATGTTGAGCGCCAATAATTTAATTTGTGAATTGCCAATAATGTGATAATGTGACGAAACGAGAAAAAAAACGTGAAAATTGGCTAATACGTAAAAACCAAAAAATAATTGTGACATCCAGTAGTGTCAAAGCCAAAAACCATAAGTTAACGCATAATACAGCAAAAAAGCATTAAATTTAATTCATCAGAAAGAAGAGGAAGAAGGAGCATTCTTTCTTTGCTGACTTTAAGCCACAAGCTGACCAAATTAAGTGAAAAATTTTGGCAAATTTCAAAAAACCACTGTTTAATTAAAATAAAACATTTTTAAAAGTCAAAACGACCAAAATCTTTTGAGTACAGAAAAAAGATACGATAAATTTGAACCGTTTAGGAAGTCATTTGGACCTTTCAACAGTGAGCTTTGATGTGAATTGTTCTGTTCTTCAATTTTCATGAAAAAAACTCGATTTTATTCTTTAAGAAAAGACCGACTGATTACAATCCGATTTTTTTTCGATGGTAGACGTCCAAGATTGGAACAAAACTACCAATGCTATTGCTCTTTGTCCCTTTAGAACACTTAACTGTTTCGAATGCTTTAGATTTATATAAATTGTTAGTTAAAACTTTAAAAATAAATGCTGCATTTTTGATAGTCATTGAGTAAAGTTAGCAAAAAACTGCAAAATTTTAATTGCAGAGCACTTTCAACGGAAATTGAAGTGGCAATAGCCTATTTTTGAGTCTACAAAGATTGTGTTAGTGGTGTTTGGCGATGTACTTCCGGCAAATTTAATCCACGTGGTCTAAAGAAGCTTATTTCGTGCTGTTTTTAATGGAAAAGTCTGAATTTTGAAATATTTGGCCAGAAATTGTGACAGAAAAGGAAAATAAATAAAATTAGTTGACATTATTTGTTTTTAAAACCAAAACCAAGCTCATGTTTCTGAAAAAATTTAATAAAATTAAGGGAGAATGGAATAACAACATTTCAGGAGAATGGAATAAAAACAACGGAATTCACAATACTTTTTTTTGAAAAGTTTAAACCTCGATAACACCCTGTAAATAACGGAAATAAAAAAACCTTTTTAGTTCTATATTCTGCGCTGGGCGATCTTTCTAATTATACCACTGACAACTCTAGGATGAATATATCGATCGGCCAAAATTGTCTGAAAACAAAAAAATCCATTTGAGTATATAGTTCCTCCCCCTCAAGAGGGGTCGGATCAAAAATATAAGTCAGAAAACATCTTGCTACATTATAAAACTTAATGTCTACTCTGTTATGTTTGATTTTGCTATAAAGTCGATACGTTGACTGGATTTCAATCTTTTGTTGCCTATTTGACTCAAAATTTACTGCTGGTAAATTGTTTGACTTTTTTTACAATTCCAGTGCTCTAGTTTGGTGCCATAGTATATATTCAGTTACCTTAAATCACTAGACTACTCTCAATGGAATTGGAAGTAAGAGTAACTCTCTTTGTAGTTTACAAAGATTGTTTTTTTTTCTTTTTGGGGTGTGTACTTCCGGCAAATTTAATCAAAATGGACTAAAGGAGCTTATTTCGGAAAATTTTTGATGAAAAAAGCTGAATTTTGAAATACGTAGCCAAAATTTAGTCACAAAACTTAAATCGAAACCGTCAACAATAATTTGTTGGTCTCTAAAAACAAAGTAAACAGTATTATTGTTAACAATATTAACAATTTTTAGCAATATTGACAAAATTTTAGGCGAAATTCCGGAAAATGTGAATAAAAACAACGGAAATTCGTCTATTATTCACAAAACTTCAAACCTTGATAACTCCCTGTAATATACGAAATTCCAAAAGATCTTTTTAGTTTCATGTTCTACGCTGGAGGGGCTTTTTAACGATACCACTCACAACTCTCTATGATGAATATATCGATCGGTCAAAATTGACTGAACAAAAAAAACCCATTTGAGTATATAGTTCCTCAAGAGGGTCAGAACAATTATTTGGATTCAACTTACCACCCCGCCCTTCCAAGTAAGTGGTACACTTCAAGTTGTTCTCAATTGTTGGAAAACATTTGGCATTTTCGTAGTGAATGCCTTTGAAAATTATCCAAATCGAAAATGAAAACAATTAGACTTCTAGTAACGTCATTTTAATCCAGATCGTAAATTTCCAGATTGTAAGTTAATTTGCTACAGCCATTCTTATAAATGTTGTTGCTGCGTCATATTAAGAATGGACTTTTTTCCATGATGTAAACTTTTCTCCGTCATATATTTTGTTTGATTTTACATTAATAGATTTATGTTCTAAGTTTCTATCTTTAATGAAAAACAAAGCCTGAATGAATGAAGAGGCATTTTGAACAATTTGATCAAGCTCGTTTTTCTTTTAGCGTCCAATAAATCTAGCCTAAAATTCAATCTAATTATGTTCGTTCTGTATTTAGACTCAACGCTTTGAAAGCCTTCTAATGAAATCTCACTCGATTGAGCAAAACTGA
Source organism: Convolutriloba macropyga (assembly GCF_964194025.1). Lineage (NCBI taxonomy): Eukaryota > Metazoa > Xenacoelomorpha > Acoela > Convolutidae > Convolutriloba > Convolutriloba macropyga. The sequence goes on from NC_134482.1 coordinate 10,552,594, forward strand.
AAATAAGATTTCATAATTTGGCAGAAAAAAAGACTGCCTACCATTTAGTACACCATTGAAAATTTAAAATTGTAATGATTTATGATTTTATCTTTATTTGGTACGGTTCATCATTTTTTGTCAGATGACAAATAGATTTAAAAACATATTCATAAATGAAATTTGAGAAAACTCATTTGTAAAAAGTGAGAAAAAAATGGGAACAAAATCGAAGACTCACTGGTCCTGATTCAATCGGTTTTTTCAAACAATCACTAAATCTTCACAAAGTGAATTCGGTTAGGGGAAAACGGTTAAACGGGAAAAAATGAAACAGATTCAGCAGATTTATATTGTAAGCACTATTTTTGTTATTTACATTTTGATGTAGTTCGTTGGGTGATTCCTTCTCATTACAACATTTTCTGTTCAATTAACACATATTGGGGAAAAAGTTAAGAAACCTTTTTCTATTTAAGTAAAATTACCAATGGGTGTTTAGAGAAATAGTTTTTGTTATTAAAAATTGTTTGTTCATTTGCTGTTTTTTCGTTGACGATTTACGATAACTAATTAAGTATTGAGAGATAGAAATGTAGTTTTGGAATAAGTTTGTTTTCAACCACAGCACTGTTAGTTCTGTGTTAACTTTAGCGCAAAAGTTTGTGGAACTTCTTCTCTTTCGCTTTATCAATACTTCTAGTTCAATCGCTTCTGGTTTTTTTGCTTTAACTTTTCAAGACTTTTGAGTTATCACCAAAAGTTGTAAGAATATTGTGCAACGCGCAATGAAGACATGAAGTAGCATGCTATAAAAAAGTTTTTCCTTTTTTTATCATTCGTATTGGATTATAACATAATGGAAACGCTTAAACCTTTTTAATATCATTTGTTCATAAAATAGACTTAAAGCCCACACCTATCAATATTTAAATAAAACTATCATATTTTGAAGAGCAAAAAATTTTGGGTCTGTGAACTTTCTTTATAGTTGAGTATAAAGATAGAATTCATAAACTGAAAATGGGCCGCAGCGTGTTTATCTGGGCGAGGTCTTACTCAGCGGTTCGCTCACAATCACTAAAAAATATTTAAAAACGCATTAAATTAAATTTGGCCGATTCAGTCGTTTCGGCTAAAAATGGAGATTCATATTTGGTTCTTGATTTTTTCAGGAATTACTGTTGGCGATATTATTGCTCAAGAAAAAGGTACGTTTTAAATTTTGTGGATACTTTTTTGCGGATTTTTTCTACGTACAGCACAATTTATGCCTTTCAAGCGTTATTATTGCTCTTGAGATTTCATTTGCGCTAAGGTTTGAAAAATGAAGTGAATTTTTTTAACTTTAAAATAGATTTCATATTATTTTTCTGGGCTTGCGCAGAAAACATGGTTAAACGGCTCGTTTTTTTGTTGCTTGCCAAGCTCATAAAGATTAAAATCTTTTTTTTTCTCACGGACAAAATACCAGAAACAACTCAACGTAAAATCACAATCTAGTGCATAGCATTTAAAAGCACGTTAACGGTAATTAACATATCAAAAATATCTCCCGCGACGGAATCGTTGAAGAAATGGAACAAAATTTCTTGACAAACAAACACCACAAAAATTGAATTTGGTAGAACAATTACTCATTTTATGGTTAAAGTGCTACCAGATTGACAAAAACCGTTTGTTAGATGTTCTAGCAAGCTAAATAATTTAGTCTGCTAGAAAAATTTGAAAAACAACAAAGATAAATTGCTTTTTCAAAATCTTTTCAGTGTGTAGATAAAATTTTTGTTAGATATAATTCGATTTAGAAAAGCATTTTCTGCTGCTCTTTTAAAAATTCTTCAGGTTGGGTAGCTTCTTGGTACCGTAGTGCATGTTCAAGTTATAGTTCATCAGTGCGTTTTCAAATATATAGTTATTTGAATGTTATTCAAATTATAGTTCATTTTTGTTAAAGTTTATTTTTTTCGTCCTATTAAGCGTCATCTTTATCAGAGCCAATTTCTCAAAGAACTGATTTAGGTTTGCGGCCAATTTTTAACAAAAATAAATTTTATCGATAATTTACAACCTGGTGTTTTGAAAATCTTATTTGTACATTAAGGTACAATTTCAATTTTAAAATTTTGCCTTTATTCTATGTACAAATTTTCAAATGTACAATTTGCAATATTATGCCGGGTTATCAGCGGGCTTTTAGCTCTTTTTAGGTAAGAAATGCAGTAAAATGCTCCGATTTTAGGAGAACGTTTCTGGGTCTTTCAGCTTAGTGATTATATAAAAATTAGCTCTTTTCAGCGCATTTCTTACATCAATTCACCGTTAGTCATCTCATTCCTTTGCATTTGTTACAAAACGTTTTTTTTTCGATTTATAATTAAAATAAACAGTCAGATTTTTGAGAATGTGACCGGAAGAAATGCAGAAATATCTAAAACTTGAGATAAAAGCGCTGAGCAGAGATTTTGTTTAAAAAAGCACCGGTTTTCAGCGCTCTGTAATATGATTTTAAGATATTCTCCAGGCCGATGTTAACAGCATCAGTCTCATTGACTTGAAAAAAGTACAAAAAATACAAATTCAATCTTCATAATTCAAGTAGGGCCCAATTTCTTAAGCATTTTGGTTTTGGCTTTGGAAAATTAATTTGCTCAATTACAGCTGTGATGGACAGACAACTAATATTATACAGACATTATTGAGGCGTGAAAAGAGCAGCGAACGTGATGACGTAATTTCAACACTGGAGAGTGATGAAACTGATTATGATGATGAAACAACTACTGAGAAACCAGCTGTTGCGGGTAATTATCTACTACTTCGCTTATATTTCATCGCCTTTCACTGCAAAAATTTAAGAATGGCAATGAATGCGTTGAAACTATGTTGTTTGGATGTCATGTTATTTTGGGGGAAGTTCTGTACCGCAAAAATTCCGGCCTTTGATTTTTTTCTCTCAAGCTTTAGTTGTTTTTCTTTGATCCCTTCATTTTCATTCCACATAGTCATTTTTTCAGTCCAATTTTTGTACTGCTAAAGGTACCCTCAAGAATTGAAAGTTAGATTTTTGTTGTGTTTGTTCTGGATACTTTCAGTTTTAAATGATTAAGGAATGGCTAAAAATTTTTTAAAAAATGTACCTTGGACAAAAAACAAAAAAAGACAACTTATCTATGCGCTTTTATTGCGCAAATATTTTCATTGAAGATTAGTTTTGAAGTTTGTCAAATACTTCCATGTCAGAGCTTTCTGCTGAGCTTTCTATAATCTTAAATGAAGGGGGTTCCCATCGCAGTATACATAAGACTAACATTAAAACTTGAAATTTTAGTGGGTTACTGGTCTTCTCCTTGCCGTAGATTGCGACTACTAAAAGTTTTTATTGCTTAAGTACAGGTTAAGGAAATAAAAAGTAATATTTTGAATAAATACCAGAAACCAAAAAAGATTAGTATTCTGATCATTTTTTAAAAAAAAGCTGAAAGATTGATAACCTGCGATCAATAAGTGTATCTAGCTTTTTAAAATGTGTTAAGGTAGGTTTTTGACATGTGCTTTAGTTTTTAAGATAATAGCTCAACGTTGCTAACGCCATTCTGTTTGTTATTTTACCTGTTTGAATCTGCGATGTAATGAATTCCGATCAAGTCTTGTTTACTCATAAATCTGGTTTCTAAAACAGCGGTTATGTTTGCTGGATCAAACTCGAGACATACATAACAATATAGTGTAACTGGCTGAAGAAAGATTTATTCAAGTTAGGTATACAATTAATTGTTACCTAACGGTTACAACTACACCTTAGGTATACAACTCAACGGTTACACAATTAAATGTTTTTTGCACAAGTTACATCTAAACTTTGACGAAAATATAGAGCAAGCTGTAGTTTACTTAGATATTTCGAAAGCGTTTGATTCGGTTGACCATTCTAATCTTCTTCTTAAATTTGGCTTTGATAAAAGTTTCGTGTCACTTCTGTGCTCTTATTTAAGCGATAGACGACAGAGAGTCAGCACTGATGGATTTCTATCTGACGAACTACCTGTTACTAGTGGAGTTCCGCAAGGTAGTGTTTTAGGTCCGCCTTTGTTTCTAATTTACATTGATGATATGATTCGAGTTCCTGAGTACAGTCAAGTTTACTGTTTCGCTGATGACACCAAGTTTCTATGCAGTGGAGATTCCGTTTTTGGAAATGTACAGAAAGACCTGAGCGAGCTAAGATTATGGTCTCATTGTAATGGACTTTCCTTCAGTTCAAGCAAATGTTGTTACCTGCATATTACTCCTTCTACTTCCTATTCTGTTTCTATTGGTGTTGATGATATTGAGCGAGTGCCTTGCGTGACCGATCTGGGAATTGTAATTTCAAGTTCACTGAAATGGATGCACCACATTCAGACAAAGTTCATGAAGGCAAGTCGTTCCTTTGGTTACTTAAAGCATAACGTACCCTAGAAAAATCCATCTGGTGTCAAATTTAATTTTTTCAAGGCTTGTGTTCTCTCGCTACTTTTATACAGTTATCCTGCTTGGCATCCAAAAATGACAGAGTTGCGTAAATTGGAACTCTTAAACTATCACGGACTGAAATGGTGCTATGGTGATGCCAATTATCTTGGCCTTCTCAGAATTTCATTGCCAATATGTTATCAGCTTATTGAACCAGACCTGAGATTTTTTCTCTCCATTGTGAATAACAGGAATTGCCTCAATTTTAACGATTTTTATACATTAGTGACGAAGGACGTCTCTTTGGGCGCTGGGGATCATGAAAGGTTATTAGTCTCGAGCTCTAAGAAGACTTTAACGGAGAACTCGTTTTTCTTCAGGAGCGAAAGAGTAGTGCATGACGCAGCAGATGTCCTAGGACTAAAACTTTCCTTGTTTTTATCGCAATCAGTTTCCAAACCTGACATAAGGAAAGGATTAATGAAACTGAGAGACCAAAAATTTGACTAGAAAAATTCATGCTCTTGGAAGATCCGCTGTAGATGCAGCAACTGTATAGCATAATTTTTAGGTTTATTCGTTTTTGTTTTATTTGTTCCATGACATCCGTTTTGTGTACATTTTGTTTAGCCACTTTTGTACACCTTAAAAGGTAATTCAAGTCTTTTACTTCTACTACTACTACTACTACTACTACTACTACTACTACTACTACTACTACTACTACTACTACTACTACTACTACTACTACTACTACTACTACTGTTTCAACACTTTAATTCCAAATATGAAATAAAGGCACGGTTGGCAACAAATACAAACAAAACAAGAAGAGTTATTTGTTTAGTTATTCTGTGAAGTGCTGTACGACGAAATTGTTGAAGGCATTCTTTGACCCGGTTGCTGCTTTCTCCTGCAATCTGGTGAACGATACTTTGTCTCGTACACAGTCTCCTTCGATTTGACTCATCCAAGTTTTCCGTTGTCCCCCAGGAGCGCGTCTAGCATGGACGTATTGATCGGGCGGGTCCCAATCGAAGGCACTGCGGGCTAATCCTCCTGGTTCCCTTCTCTGGATGTGTCCGTACCATTTTATCCGTTTGAGCATGATCATCGTGGATAGTTGGGGCATTCGTGATCTTGACATAATTTCTTTGTTCGTTGCTTTCTCCAGATATGACACACGTAGAATTCTCCGAAGACAACCACAGTGGAAACTCTCAAGTTTTCTCTCCATTAATTTCGAAAGAGTCCAAGTCTCTGAGCTGTACAGCACGGCTGATAAAACGAGTGCTTTGTACAAATTGCACTTGAGGTGCACGCTGAGCTGCTTGCTCTTCCAGAGATTTTGGAAGTTAGCAAACCGTTGTCTACCTTCTGCAAGTTTGCAATTGACTTCCTGCAGGTCTCCATGCTTGAGGCTGACATATGATCCGAGATACTTGAACGCTTCTATGTTTTCAAACTCGTTTCCGAGAACATCTTGTACTTTGCAGGAAAACACGCGTGTGGCAACTGCTTTAGGTTTGCCACAGTATCTCGATTGGTGAACTTTTCGGCCATTGACAGTTTTGAACTTTCTTTCACACTTGTCACAGGTAAGGCTCGCCTCTAGTTGCTCGAACTTTGACTTGTCGACGACATTCTTTGACAAACGGCTTTGACGGCTTTGCAGAATCTTGTTTGGTGCACTTTGCGTCCGGTAACTGTACTGAATTGCCGCTGACAATTCTGACATCTTAAAGACTCTTGGTCAGCCACCACTGACCGACTCTCATTTTCTAGCGACTCTGAATCTGCTACCGCAGATTGTTGTTGTGAAGCTACCAACGCTGGCTTAGCCACCGCTAAGCTTTCCAATCTTAGCTTCCGGTCATCTTGTGTTTCGAACCAGCCCGCTTTCTACTACTACTACTACTACTACTACTACTACTACTACTACTACTACTACTACTACTACTGCTACTGTTTGAACACTTAAATTCCATTAAGAAATAAAGGAACAATGACAATAAGTACAAACAAGTTAATAAAATCCATATAAGTTTGAGCTTATCTGGGTTTATTCAATCCAGGAAATGCTGTTCGACAAAACTGTTGAAGCGGGATTTAGACTCTCTTTTCGCTTTCTGTCGTAAGGTGATGTAGCTCATGTTGTTCCTTGAGCAATCTTCTTCAAGTTGATCCATCCACGTCTTGCGTTGACCCCCTGGAGCTCGTTTAGCATATCGATATTTTTCTGTCGGCTCCCAGGTGAAGGCTCGGAGCGCTAGACGATCGTCATTCATCCTCAGGATATGGCCAAACCATTTCAACCGTTTAATCATGATCATTGCAGAAAGTGTCGACATACGTGATCTAGCCAGTACTTCTTCATTTGTCACCCTCTACAGATATGAAAAACATAGTATCCTTCGCAGACAACTAGTGTGAAAGCTCTTAAGTTTCCGTTGCGTTGATTTATTCATGGTCCACGTTTCAGAGCTATATAAGACCACTGATAACACGAGAGCTCTGTATAACTTGCATTTGAGGGGAATACTAAGTTGTTTGCTCTTCCAAAGCCTCTGAAAGCTCGCAAATCGCTCTCTCCCTTCCGCCAGCTTGACACTGATTTCCTTTAGGTCACCATGTTGCAAGCTCACGAAAGAACCGAGATACTTGAAAGCTTCTACATTTTCGAACTCCACTCCATCTCGATTGTGGACATTGCTGGAGAAAATGCGAGATCTTCCAGTTTTTTTTTGCCGCAGTATCGTGACTCGTGAATTCGTCGGCCTTTCACAGTTGCGAATTTCCTAGTGCACTTCTGACAAGTGAGGCTTTTCTCTAGCCCAACAAACTTTGACGCGCTGTCTTCGACCCTCTTCGAATTCTTAGACTTGCAGAATCTGGCTTCATGCACTTTGCAGCCCCTTGCAGTGTCGAAGCGACGTTTTTAACCTGAACATACACAACTATCGTCATCAGAGACCGCAGATGATCTGTTATTCGCCGTAGACACTAGATCAGCAACCATTGACCTCTCGTCGCTGCTAACTGTCACAAGCTCAGCCTCCGCTGAACTTTTCAGTCTCAGTTTCTCACCAGCTAGTGTCTCGAACCAGCCCGCATTCTTCTTCTTGTCCACCAGCTCCTATCTGCCAATGAGTAGTCGGGATTGGTTTTCGGCATCAATGAGAGTGCCAAAACGGCCTTTGCGGTTTAATGTTTCATTATCTTGTACATCATCTCGCGGTCCACCGAATCGAATGCAGCGCGGAAATCAATGAAACAAAAACTGACGTCCAATAGGAAGGCCATGCATTTCTCTAGTATTTGCCTCAACGCAAACAATTGGTCAGTGCAGCCCCTGCTTTTTCTGAGTGATCTTATATTGTTTCACCTTTGTCTTTCAGCCACTGTCTTTTGTACTACTACTACTACTACTACTACTACTACTACTACTACTACTACTACTACTACTACTACTACTACTACTACTACTACTACTACTACTACTACTACTACTACTACTACTACTACTACTACTACTACTACTACTACTACTACTACTACTACTACTACTACTACTACTACTACTACTACTACTACTACTACTACTACTACTACTACTACTACTACTACTACTACTACTACTACTACTACTACTACTACTACTACTACTACTACTACTACTACTACTACTACTACTACTACTACTACTACTACTACTACTACTACTACTACTACTACTACTACTACTACTACTACTACTACTACTACTACTACTACTACTACTACTGTTTCAACACTTTAATTCCAAATATGAAATAAAGGCACGGTTGGCAACAAATACAAACAAAACAAGAAGAGTTATTTGTTTAGTTATTCTGTGAAGTGCTGTACGACGAAATTGTTGAAGGCATTCTTTGACCCGGTTGCTGCTTTCTCCTGCAATCTGGTGAACGATACTTTGTCTCGTACACAGTCTCCTTCGATTTGACTCATCCAAGTTTTCCGTTGTCCCCCAGGAGCGCGTCTAGCATGGACGTATTGATCGGGCGGGTCCCAATCGAAGGCACTGCGGGCTAATCTTCCTGGTTCCCTTCTCTGGATGTGTCCGTACCATTTTATCCGTTTGAGCATGATCATCGTGGATAGTTGGGGCATTCGTGATCTTGACATAATTTCTTTGTTCGTTGCTTTCTCCAGATATGACACACGTAGAATTCTCCGAAGACAACCACAGTGGAAACTCTCAAGTTTTCTCTCCATTAATTTCGAAAGAGTCCAAGTCTCTGAGCTGTACAGCACGGCTGATAAAACGAGTGCTTTGTACAAATTGCACTTGAGGTGCACGCTGAGCTGCTTGCTCTTCCAGAGATTTTGGAAGTTAGCAAACCGTTGTCTACCTTCTGCAAGTTTGCAATTGACTTCCTGCAGGTCTCCATGCTTGAGGCTGACATATGATCCGAGATACTTGAACGCTTCTATGTTTTCAAACTCGTTTCCGAGAACATCTTGTACTTTGCAGGAAAACACGCGTGTGGCAACTGCTTTAGGTTTGCCACAGTATCTCGATTGGTGAACTTTTCGGCCATTGACTGTTTTGAACTTTCTTTCACACTTGTCACAAGTAAGGCTCGCCTCTAGTTGCTCGAACTTTGACTTGTCGACGACATTCTTTGACAAACCGGCTTTGCAGAATCTTGTTTGGTGCACTTTGCGTCCGGTAACTGTACTGAATTGCCGCTGACAATTCTGACATCTTAAAGACTACTACTACTACTACTACTACTACTACTACTACTACTACTACTACTACTACTACTACTACTACTACTACTACTACTACTACTACTACTACTACTACTACTATAACTACTACTACTACTACTACTACTACTACTACTACTACTACTACTACTTCTACTACTACTACTACTACTACTACTACTACTACTACTACTACTACTACTACTACTACTACTACTACTATTATTATTATTATTATTACTACCACTACTACTACTACTACTACTACTACTACTACTACTACTACTACTACTACTACTACTACTACTACTACTACTACTACTACTACTACTACTACTACTACTACTACTACTGCTACTACTACTACTACTACTACTACTACTACTACTACTACTACTACTACTACTACTACTACTACTACTACTACTACTACTACTACTACTACTACTACTACTACTAAAGAAAAATTCCTGATAGGTTCTGTATCAGACAAGTAAAAAATCGAATCGAGATTTTCGAAACTGGCTTTTTAATTTTGGATATAGCGATCTTAAATTTTTGGTATGATTTTAACCCAAAATCTGAATAAGAGGCTAGGTAATATGCGTCGGCAAACAAAAATGCGTCCATGTTTTTGAATTAATTGTCTACCAAATGAGGAACAGATAGAAAACCCCCAAAATTCAATACCCCCTTTTCAAAAAAATGGTGTATGAACAAAAATATTGCCTCCATTGCAAACACCTCAGTGTAGTAAGCCTTTTCTTTTCTGAAGTTTCATTTCCCTGCATTTTTTGTAATTTTTTTCTTTGGTAGTTTTTTATCGGGTTTTTAAAATACAGGTCCGTTTCTTCTTCAATCGCCTGTACATCACTTGAAATTCAATTCTATGCAAAACAACCAAAAACAACTTTTTTTACAGGAGAGCTTACATATTAACAGTATTGTAGAATTTTCTGACATATCGGCCAGTACTTAAAATCCTTGGTTTTTCAGTGACCAATAAATTTCTAATTATTGTTACAGAATATTGTTGGGCTGCATCCTGGTTGAGTACATATTTGCAGAAAGTATGATGCTGAAAAAAACTAATGTGATGCCTTCAACTTCCTAAATTTCCCAAAATAATACTGCAACGCGGTAATTACTTTTGATCAGGGCGTATTTTTTGCCTTATAATTTAGTATTGATAAATGTTTTTGTCACAGTACTATGAATTTATCGGAGAAAACTTGCTGCTTTTAATGAAATATAATTGTAATTTTTGCCAAATAGGCACCCAGGTTGAGGTCCAGACCAAAATGGCTTCTGATCACATGTCCCAGACAAAAGCGACCTCTGATCAGCCCCACCCAGACTGAAGTGTGTTTTTATTAGACTATCGTGCGCTCGAAGCTCCGTGAGCGCTTAAAGTGCTCTCGAAATCCTCCTCTTATTAGACTATTGTGCGCTCGAAAGTCATACCCTGATGAGACTAGTGTGCGCTCGAATCCGCCTCTGATCAGACTGAAGTGCGCTCGAAATAGCCTCTGATCAGACTGAAGTGCGCTCAATATTGCCTATGATCAGACTAAAGTGCGCTCGAAATCACCTCTGATCAGACAAAAGTGTGCTCGAAGTTGCCTCGTTTTAGACTAAAGTGCGTTCAAAATAGTCTGATGAGAGAATGATTTTGAACATGAACAAATCTCTCAATATCGCAATAATATATTCATTTCATGAAAAATGATGTCCTCAAGCTTAAATTCAACTAATGAAAACCCAACTCTAAAAGTAATGCAAATGAAAATAAAAACAAAAATGTGCCCAAAAAATCTTTTTGAGTATGCCCTTAATTTATCTTTTTAACTGAATAAATGAACTTAGACTGCTTTGCATAAAAGCGTGTTGATCTACTTTAATTCAAAATCTTGTATTGAGGGGACCGGCAGTTGTTATCAGCTGGACCCCTTGGTTCTGATCAAACCCATCAAATTTTCAGATGGAATTTTTATCGGAATGCTGCTTTATTGTTGACTCTTACCAGAGACAACAAATATCATTAAAAAAACAAAAAAAACTTGAAAAACAAATAGCTGAACTTGGCCTCTGGTCAGACTAGTGTGCACTCGAACCGGCCTCTGATCAGACTACTATGCGCTTGAAACTGCCTCTGATCAGACCATCCCAGACCAAAGTGACCTCTGATCAGACCGTCCCAGACAAAAGTGACCTGTGATCAGGCAAGTTCCAGACCATTGTCCAGACAAAAGTCCGCGCGAAGCCTTCTCCAGACCATGTAATTCGAGCGCACCGAGAACATGTCTGCGCTTGAAGATGGTCTGATCAGAGCTCAAATCGGTCTGGCCACCTCGACCTGGGTATATCTAACATTTATGATGTTTCCTCAGGCTATGTTTCATGTTTTTGCTTTCTGCTTCACTTTTTTAAATAATTTCTCAACGTTTCTTTCGCCATTCTGCTTGCTCGTTTACCTGTATCAATCTGCGATGAATATAATTGTGCTCAGATGAGATTTTCTCATAAATCCGGCTTCTAAAACAGCCCCGGGATCCATTCGATTTTTCCAGAAAAGCTATTTTTGACCATAAAACAAACGACGATACGCACTGTTTTGCCACTTAGGGAACCTATCTACTGAGGCTATTGTAGATCACTTCTACTTATTGTGGTTCAGTAAGAATTAATCAGAATTCTTTGGTTAGTACCATGCATTCACTACACATAACTGTTTCTTTAACAACCAGTTTTGTGGCACTTCCTAAAAAAATTTGACTGCTTTGATGAACGGAAATATTTTTTGTATTCCATTTTCAAGGTCTTGAGATTTTGTTTTCTTTTTTTTCTTCAACTTCCATTTGATATCTATGATTTAAATTATAAATTACATGTTCTTGATGTTCCGAGTAATTACAATGATACATCATAAAAAAGCGTATCCAGAGTACGTCTCATTTTACGCAATCATTTGGTAGAGTAACATGTTGTCGTTTGTTGTCGCTGATAGCGTCTCTATAGACAAAATCATCCGTTGTTTCATTCGACGATGTCATCCAAAGTCCAATAATTTAAAGATTCGGTTATTCGGAGAACGTTCCGTTACGAAGTTTCTGTTCTATCAGATTGGAGGAATGATCCGTTGTTTATTCGACAATTATTCGACAACAAAAAATAGTTTATCCTCAAAACTGATGTCCAGAAAATTAATGATTCAATTATTCGGAGACTGTACCGTCGTAAAGTTTCGGTTCTAATAAATTTTTCCAATTTTTCTACCTAAATTTTTGCCACTTGGATTTTTTGGAAATCTCCCATCTACTCAATGGTTCTTGTATCATACTCATGTCTCCAGAAATTCTGTGCTTTGAGTGCCGAAGATTTGGCCTTTTTCTTGTGTCACTGTAGACTTGTGTGACTGTAGGTGAAGCCAAAGTTATAAGCATGACATGTGCTAAGTTTTGTTGACGAAGTTAAAATTTGTTATTTTTTTCTTCTAAGTTTATTGTAAAAATTTTAGGCCAATTGAGGTTACAGCAGCTATGTTTACAGGATCAAATTTGGGATAAACATTACAATAGCTTGTACCTGGTCGATGATAGATCTTTTTCTGCTTTTGGGAGGTTTGCCAATTTTCGTTATCCTGATTTCTTGATAATGGCTTTTTCTATGGTAGGATTTTAATCCAGTTTTCTATATATGTCCTTTATCTTTTTCAATCATCTGTAAAACTTTGGTTACACATAACTGTATAAAAACCAAAAACGACTTTCATGACTGGAGATCTACATTTTATCTCTAATTAATGGTTGAGATTATTGTCGGGCTGCATCCTTGATGAGTACAAATTTGTGGAATGGCTGATTTCGATCAGCTGAAAAAAAACTAGTATGATCTTTTCAACTGCCTTAATTTGCCACAATAATTTTCTTTATCAGCAAAGAGTTGTTTACATTTCGTTTTCATTAATTTGTTGTATAATTCAGTAGCAATAACTGTTTTTTTCACAGGAAAATAGTTTTTGCTCATGAGTGCTGCGGGACTTAAAAGTCGGGTTTTTTGTTTTCCTTCCTGTATTGGGTTTACGATTTTTTCTTTGACCAGGGCCGTAAATATGTTGGGACTACTTGGCGTACCTTTTGCAGAAGTCAAGAATTAACATTGAATTTGGATTTAAAATATCTGAATTTGTAGATTAATTGAAATGTTTGAAATATACTATTGAGATATACTTATTCCATTTTTTTCAGGCTATGCTCGAAATATACAGGGATGTTATTGTCCAAAATATTGAGTAATTGTATTATTTTTGAGACCATGATCCATCATTCCAGGTTTGTGCAGGGATATTAGCACATTCTTTTGAAACATTTATTTCTTCTCTTTGCAAATCATTACAATCTATTGAAATAAAAGTTTTTTTCAAAATCTTTCTTGTTTCTTAAGATATAAGGCCTCTGTGTCAAATTTGGCTGGAAATCTGAATTGTAGCGATACTTGACAGAGAGGCCTTACCTCTTAAGAAACAAAAAGCATTTTAAAAAAGAAACTATTATATCCATAGACTTTAATGATCTGCAAAGACAGTCTGTGGCATAAAAAGCATCTAGCAAGGCTTGAAATGGTTAAATTTTTGCATAATTGGAAACCCCATGACGTTGTAGGAATCAATAATTTTGCAACTTTTAAGATTTTCATAGGAAACCACTTACATTGAGGGCAGACTTGCCCTCGCTTGAGTTTAGTAGTACATAGTAGTGCTATATCGGTTCGTCTTTAATTTAGAGGCTTCTCACGATGCGTCCTACTCTTTTGAAACTTTCCTGAAAAGGTATAACTTTCTTGAGAGCTTTTTTCTCTGTTAGATTTCTCCAAGTCTCCCGGTGCTCTAGAATTTTTTATTTTACGTCGTTAGATAGGTTTTCTATTACTGGGAGAATAATTTCTGGTAATACTTGTTAATTACTAACCTATTATCTTATTATTGTTGTTCTGTTTGAGTCGTTTTCTGTTGTCATTTTTTGTTTACTGGTATCTGTATGTTTTTTTTCATCCAGTCATTGTTGCTTCGGCATAATACTTTTAATTGCCCTACTTTTTTAAATGTCGGGCCGATTATGTTTCGGGTCCCAGTTTCCTCTTCTACCGTGAAAATACTTTCTCCGCCGTTCTACCAACTTCGTTTTTTCAGAAATTTTTTAAATTATTTTTTTGAGATATAGTTTCTTAATGTACCTTTTTTACTGTGTTGAACGTTCTGTTTACTCTTTATGTTGAAAAAACGCTCTAGTTGTTTGAATGTCTTCTCTATAAAAATCTACTTTTGGTCATTTTAAAGCTCATGGTGGATTATTGCTTTAAAAAATAGACTTTCTGCTCACTCCATGGTCCTGTCTTTTATTCTTGTACAGCGATATTCTCTCAATGCTTGTATTGAGACCTTGTATTCATTTATTTTAATTCGAGTTTGGCCCGACATTGAAGATGGTGTTTTGTTTCGGAGTTAACTTCCTGATCTAACCAATCTCAATTCTCAAATTTTCTTTCCATTTAATTGAAATGTGGACAATTTTCTTGCTCTGTGGGTTCTTTCCGAGTGAATCGTTTTTTTTAAATCTCAAACATGTAAATTCGAATAACCCCAAGGTTAAAGTTACATGTTGTAATCTTATAAATCAAACATACTACATCTTTCCCTTGAATAACTAAACATAATAATCATAATAAAAAACTAAGGTTCAGTTTCTAGTTCTCGTGAATTATTATATAAAAATAAATTTTTAAAGCCTTCAATTTTTTTGTCCGTTGGAACTCGTTCGTGTCTTTTTTGCATCTCTTCCTTTAATTCTTTTTTAAATTTTTTCTTTGATTTTTCCTTTCTTAGAGCTCTTGGAAGTTTATTCCATTTCCGAACAAAGTTTCTTATAATTGATTTTTTTTGGTCTTGTATGTTTTTTTGTTGGACAATATCGAAAATTCTTTTTAGTGAAGTTTTTTCTATTTGAATTTCTGCGGGAAGTATTTTATTTTTAAGAAGTATTTTATGAGCACTGTCATATTTTATTCGAAAAAAGCAAACTTTTATGCCCCATCTAATTTGTTTGTTTATTCTGTCAATTGAGTAGGACGGCAAACTTTGACAAAATATTGCACTATATTCTAAATGCGATAAAACAAGTGATCTAAAGAGATTTATTCGAGCCTTTTAAGGTATCTGATAGCTAAAGCCATTTTACAGATCACATTATTAAGTTGTTTTTGGTATGTCAACTCTTTGTCAAGAATCACACCTAAGTATCTGCATTCATCTGCTGGTTTCAATGAATGACTATTAAATTCAACGCAATTGACAGTTGGTTACATTTCATTTTTGAAAACCATTACTTCTGTTTTCCCACCATTTAGAGTTAACTTGTTTTGTTTCATATATAGTTCAGTTTCCATCAATATTTTTTTAGACTTTGCTTTTAAGCACTGTTCAGTTCTTTCATGACATGAAATTGCTGTGTCATCTGCAAATTGAAATACATTCGAACTTTTCCCTATTTCCTCACCGAAGTCATTTACATAGAGTATGAATACTAGTGGTCCTAGTACAGTACCTTGTGGAAAACCATGATTTATAATTGTCCAGTCGGATTCAACTATTCCGTTTCTAAAATGCTATTTCCTGTTAAGTAGAAACGAATTCAATAGGACTCTTGGGTTTTCTCCAAAACCATACTTTTCAGTTTTTTGAATAAAAATGTCCAAGGATATTGAGATAAAAGCTTTCGCTAAATCCAAAAACATTGTTAAGACTATATCTTTTTCTTCAACATAATGATTTATTTTCTCTGTAAGTGCTATTATTGTATTAAGACACGACTTTTGTTTCTGGAAACCGAATTGATTTTTGTTAATTATTTTATTCATATCTAAATGTTACGACATTTGCTCCAAGAGAGGTCTTTCATAAATTTTTGCTAATGTTGGAGTGACCAAAAATGATCGATAGTTTTCAGGGTTATGGCTGTCTCCTTTCTTATAGATGGGAGTGACATAGGCTTCTTTTAAAATTTCAGGGAATGCGTTTGCGCTTATACTTTCATTAATAGCAAACTGTAAATGGGTTCCAATGGACAACTTACAATTTTTCAACGCCCAAGATGGTATATACCCTGGTCCACCTGATTTTTGTGTTGGTAGTTTGTCAATAACTTTGTATAGTTCTCTTCTGGTTACCGGCCTGAAATTGGAAGCATTTCCCTCAAAATTAAAAGAAGGCCACATAGGTGCAATTATTTCGCCCTTGTAAAGTCCAAGACGGGCAAAACAATTATTCAAACAGTTAGCAATGCTTTTTTCATCTGATATTAAGTTATGGCCCTCTTTCAGCTTTGCAATTTTTTCTGTCTGTTTATTTGAATTAATTTTGTTCTTGATAAATTTCCATTGTTCTTTTGAAATTGGGAGATTCTCGAAAAATTGTTTTGTATAATCGTCAGATGCTTTACGAAATTTTCTATTAACATTGTTTCTAAGTACTTTGTAGCTGTTATAGAGCTCTTGATTAGGATCTTTATTCCATTCTTTGAATACACGATGCTTTTCATTATTGAGACTACGCAGTTCTTTTCATAGCCATTATTTGTGCTCCTTTTTCGTTTTACCTTCTATATTTTTCAAAGATGCGTTACTATTTAATACATTTTGGAAAATTTCAATAAATTTATAAAAAATTTCATTTGCTCCAATGATTTTGTACATTAGTGACCATTCTTGGAAAGCAATATCACGGTTGAACTTACTTCTTGTGTTTCTCTTTTTTTCTCGAATTAAATATTCTGTCTTTTGCTGCTTCCATTCTAATTTCTATGATGATTGATACACAATAGTGAAATGATCATTTTCAAGTATTGACTCTATTATATCTGTTTCGATCATTTGATTTTCAGAAATAAAGCAGTGGTCGATTAAAGAAAATTTTTCTCCATTTGTCCATGTTGCTTTTTTTGTGTTTACATACTGAAGCCCGTTATCTGCTATGATGTTGATTAGTAATTGTTTCTCAGTTTTTTTAAGTATATTTATGTTGTAATCTCCAAACAGGATTAGATCGTCAGTGCTAGTGTAAACATTTGAAATTTCTGATGTCATTTCATCAATGAAGAATTGTGAAAGGTTTACGTTTGAACAATACGCCACATTTATGAGCAGTTTTTCATTCAGAGGCTCAGTTACTTCTATCCATAGTGATTCAAAAAAAAAACTCCGGCTGATGTTGTTCAAGTCATTTCTTATTTTGAATGAAAACTTCTTGGGTATCCATATGTCTACACCTCCCCCTCTTTCCAGTTCAGTCGATGATGATCTCGGCTGGTGAATGAATTGATGACTACTGCTCAAAAAAAATCTGGAACAGTATTGTTCTCTTTAACCCATGTTTGGAGTGACCAAAAATGGTCGATAGTTTTCAGGGTTATAACTGTCTCCTTTTTTATAGATGGGAGTGACATAGGCTTCTTTTAAAGTTTCAGGGAATGTGTTTGCGCTGATACTTTCATTAATAGCAAACTCTAAATGGGTTCCAGTGGACAACTTATAATTTTTCAGTGACCAAGATTGTATAAAACTTGGTCCAGCTGATTTTTGTGTTGGTAGTTTGTCAATAACTTTGTATAGTTCTCTTCTGGCTTCCGGCTTGAAATTGAAAGCGTTTCCTCAAAATTAAAAGAAGGCCACATAGGTGCAATTATTTCGCCCTTGTAAAGTCCAAGACGGGCAAAACAATTATTGAATTAAATAGCAATGCTTTTTTCATCTGATATTAAGTTATGGCCCTCTTTCAGCTTTGCAATTTTTTCTGTCTGTTTATTTGAATTAATTTTGTTCTTGTTAAATTTCCATTGTTCTTTTGAAATTGGGAGATTCTCGAAAAAAATTGTTTTGTATAATCACCAGATGCTTTACGAAATTTTCTATTAACATTGTTTCTGAGTATTCTGTAACTGTTAAAGAGCTCTTGATTAGGATCTTTTTTCCATTCATTGAATACACGATGCTTTTCATTAATGAGACTACGCAGTTCTTTTCATAGCCATTTTTTGTGCTTCTTTTTCGTTTTCACTTCTATTTTTTTCAAAGGTGCGTGACTATTTAATACTTTTTGGAAAATTTCAATAGATTTATAAAAAATTTCATTTGCTCCAATGATTTTGTACATTAGTGACCATTCTTGGAAAGCAATATCACGGTTGAACTTACTTCTTGTGTTTCTCTTTTTTTCTCGAATTAAATATTCTGTCTTTTGCTGCTTCCATTCTAATTTCTATGATGATTGATACACAATAGTGAAATGATCATTTTCAAGTATTGACTCTATTATATCTGTTTCGATGATTTGATTTTTAGAAATAAAGCAGTGGTCGATTAAAGAAAATTTTTCTCCATTTGTCCGTGTTGCTTTTTGTGTTTACATACTGAAGCCCGTTATCTGCAATGATGTTGTTTAGTAATTCTTTCCCAGTTTCTTTAAGTATATTTATGTTAAAATCTCCAAACAGGATAAGATCGTCAGTGCTACAGTAAACGTTTGAAATTTCTGATGTCATTTCATTAATGAATAATTTTGAAAGGTTTACGTTTGAACAATACGCCACATTTATGAGCAGTTTTTCTTTCAGAGGCTCAGTTACTTCTATCCATAGTGATTCAAAAAAACTCCGGTTGATGGTGTTCAAGTCATTTCTTATTTTGATTGAAAACTTCTTGGGTATCCATATGCCTACACCTCCCCCTCTTTCCAGTTCAGTCGATGATGATCTCGGCTGGTGAATAAATAGATTACTACTGCTCAAAAAAATCTGGACTAGTATTGTTCTCTTTAATCCAAATTTTGGTAACAGCTAGGAAAGACAACTGGTCGAAAGTTGCCAAATAATTTGATAACTTTTTGTATTTATTATTTAGGCTTCTACAATTCATGTACCAGAACTTGAGATTATGGTCTGTTCTGCTTTTTTCTTTGTACTACTGGTCTATTGTTTTCAATTTTTCTATTTGAGCTGGGCCAGGGTTGGTTTCAATATCTCCACTTTTTTGCAGAATAATTGATATGACGGATAATAAATACTTAATATTGATGAAACCGAACCCTAGTGAAAACAAATTATTAAAATAAATCTGACAAAAATAAAATTTTAGCTTTTTAGTATGATTTGAGTGACTTTTGAAAAAGGCAACTTTCCCCCTTCACAAACAAAGCCTATTATTAAAATCACAAACAAAACTGATGTTTTCTTCAAAAGAAACATTCAACGTTTCTATTAAAGAACTAAGAATTAAGTCACCCAAATGTATCGGAACTCATTAGGACTTTTGAAGTTATTTCATTCCCTTTTGAATGCAAAAAAAAATCCATTTTCCTGTTTAGGACGCATTTGTTTCAATGATATATCGTTTGATGAACAGTTGTAGCCAATATTTTTCATATGTTTCCGCAAAGTTGTAGCTATTTTTTGAATTCATATATGTTTGGGTGCACACCATCTTGTCTGATATTGTTTGCTTCAAGACCATAATTGAGGACGTATACATTTGACCACTGAAATTCGCCTCTAATTTGGTCAGAAACGCTGTTGATTTCTTGATTAGAAGCATCAATTTCTTCGTTGTTCGATTCTAGTCCGTATAGTCCATTTTCCTGTTTAGGACGCATTTGTTTCAATGATATATCGTTTGATGAACAGTTGTAGCCAATATTTTTCATATTTTTCCGCAAAGTTGTAGCTATTTTTTGAATTCATATATGTTTGGGTGCACACCATCTTGTCTGATATTGTTTGCTTCAAGACCATAATTGAGGACGTATACATTTGACCACTGAAATTCGCCTCTAATTTGGTCAGAAACGCTGTTGATTTCTTGATTAGAAGCATCAATTTCTTCGTTGTTCGATTCTAGTCCGTATAGTCCATTTTTAACTTGTGGAATTAGGCATATAGCAACTTTATGGGCCTTGAATTTAGTTAAACACTTACTGACTAAGTCACCCATTTGCTCAGCTGCCCTTTTTCGATCAGTACCTTGGTCAAATGCATTGTGTCCCAAATGACAAACAAGGCTTTCAGGTTTTGTTCCAGCCGAATAAGAGTCCATAATGTTATTAGCATCATTTATGGTTGCCGAAGGGTATGAGAGTATTGCAGTTTCATTACTTATATCACCTTGTTTAGCAAATTTATACGTGCTGTCTGATATGACAAGATGTTTAGTAAATCGTGGTACAAACTTCGGAAAAAACTGTCTGTTGTTGGCATAAACTTGTTTAGTTTCTTTGTCTTTGTTGCCATCAATAATTTTTGTCAACATTTTCTCATTTTGTCCCCTCACGAAGACAATTTTTGACATTGCTTGGTCATATAGGGATTTGCTGTTGTCTAGAGCTGTTTGGAGTTCTCTATTTGCTTGCTTGTTTTTTTCTAAGTCTCTTTTTAGTTCTGTTATTTCATCCTGTTGCAAGTTACAAGTATCGAGTGATGATCTTTTGTTCTCTTAGTTTTAGATTTTCTTGAATGAGTTTATCTTTGTTGCATTTCGCTAGAACAGCCGCTTCCATTTTGCCGCTGTACACTGCGTTTTGTTATAATACACTAGTGACTCATTCTGGAAAAAAACGGTGAGAAGAAAAAAACAACTCAAAAGTTTGACCTAAAAAAGACCTGAAAGTGAAACAATTGTTAATTTGGAAAATATTGGATTGGTCTCACCAGATGAAGAACACTAAAAGAGGTCCCAGATAAGAGTGCCGAATAGTCGATTCCAATTAAGATAATGAATGTTTTCTGATTAATGCAAAAATAAACTAATAAGTTGTCTTCAGGAAGAAAAATTCAAAGGTGTTTGTATTTGTGAAATTTCTATGCAGCTGACTTACAGCTGACTTCTGACTTGCAGTTTTCAGGTATTTTCAGGTACAAGAGATGATTTTTATCTAATATGACGGTACCATGGCTTGTATAACAACTCACAACAATCACTGAATTTGTGCAGTGGCTCCTGGAAAAAACCTGAAACAAATTAGGCACAGCAATTGGAGGGCTTTTGAATTTGGTTGAAAACTGTTTGCTGTTATTTTATGAGTCTAGGTATTTCAGTGAAAAAAAATCATCGTAAGAAAAGAAACTGCATTTCGGAAGAACTAACGTGAAACTCCATTAGGCATAAATTTCAGACATATTTGACAATTTTGATGTGCAGAAACACAGGTCAATATCATACTTAAACGATAATATCAAACTGTTCGTCAGGCTGATTGTTAACTGAAATTGGTATAACGTTTAGCTTCTGCATTGAAAAACAAAAAGAAATACCCTAAACCAAACAAAGAAAAAAACGTTTATAAAATTTTAGGCCCCAGTGGATTCATTTTTATAACAAAGTGGCATTTTATTCTTCTTTATATTGAGAAGATTTTATTCTTCTTTATATTGTACATGATCAAATACTTAAACCAGTCTTATATTAATCACCATTATGTGTATATCATTTACTCCGCCAATAATCTAAGACTATGTTAATTGGATTAATTAACTATGTTAATTATTTTGTCTTCAGTGTCTGCCAGAGTCGGCTAGTCACATAGAGTTTGAAAAGTTACTTCGCGTGCAGAAATATGTAGCCTTTTATCTATAGACCTTGAGGCAATAAAGAGAGCCTCAATGGGCCTTAAAGAGCTTTAAGAGCTTTTCAATGAAGCTGTGTTGGTATTAACTAAAAAACTGCAAAAGCACTGAATTACGAAATATATGATTTTTAAAATTTATTCTGTTAACTACAACCCCTAAAATACCAGCTAAGTGCGCTAATTATTTTACCTCCCCTACGCACACGTAATATTTTTCTACATGGTAACATGGTAACTTGTCAAATAACAACATAAAATTTTGTTTGGCGCTATGTGTTGCGCAAAATGCAAAAAATGTTAAAAGCCACCCAAAAATGAGAAAACTTGATAAAAAATATACAAAACATATATAAATAGAATTTTTCGTCTATATCATAGTACTTCTCGATTTCGTTATATATGGTCTGTTTTTCTTCGATATTCACTTCTGATTTTTTTCAAAGTCTTATTTTCGGCATTTGTAAACCCACATTGCAAAAAAAATAAAATTGGATATGATATTTTTTGATTTTTTGTTTCAGATAATTGCCCGAAAGGATTTCACAACATTGAAGGAATTGACAATGAGAAATGCTACTGTTTCACTGGACAAAATATTGAGGGATATATCAATGCGCAGAATCTATGCTATCAATTGTTAGTAGCGGTTCTTGAAACAAATACTGCTATTACTACTTTAATTATTAATAAATATTTATTAATGTGCATGCCTTTAGTTTTCCTTAATTTGCGTTGCTTGATAAAAAAAATTTTGTTATTGACAGTTGAGTTAGTGGATATATTAATGGATATTTTTGTTACTGTGATGAAGCGTTTTATTACTCGCTCTTTCTCCCCCTCTCGACCTCTTTTCAATCCATTTCAAATTGATCCAGTGAAAGCGGCAGTTTTTTTATGCACTTACTAATTACCGTACTAAAAGTGTAAGGTTAGGTAATAGCACTTCTTTGAGTCGGAATGATATGAAAACAAGATAGCTTTTTAGTTTACTTTTCCTTGGAAAACCTTCAAAATGATATCTGGGCAAAATAAACTTCCCGGGTCGAAATCAAATGGTTATCTTGCAAGATTCTGCCAGATTCTGCCAGAATCTTGCAAGAATATGCATATTCTTGCAAGATTTCTGCCAGAATCTTACAAGATAGCCATTTTTTCTGCCAGAATCTTAAAAGATAGCCATTTTTTCTGCCAGAATCTTACAAGATAGCCATTTTTTTCTGCCAGAATCTTACAAGATAGCCATTTTTTTCTGCCAGAATCTTACAAGATAGCCCTTTTCTGAACTACATTTTACACTTGAAAAACGCGCTGAATCCACTCCTAAGTCCTTGAAAATGAAAATATTTAACGTCTCAATATTTGAATGTACACATATTCTGGGCATCGACAAAATCAAGAGAAAAATAAGAGACATCAGAAAAATATTAATCTAAGGCATCAGAAAAGGAGTCCTTCCAACTTTTCGCTTTCTTGTTTCATTTCTTGAAAAGTTTTTTTCTTTTTCTTGGTTCATTTCTTGACTTTGTTTTCTTGGCTATTCATATCAATCTATTTAAAATGTTTTATCGTAGCCTTGTATATAATAAAAGTTGCTATGAAATGGAGCAATCAAAAATATAGTAGGGTATTTTATTTTGCCTTCATTTTCATCTGTCCAATAAAATCATAAAACCTATTTAGTTTTTTGGTGAATCTCATTTGAAGGCAAAAAAACAACAAGTAGGCATATTTCTGTTGATGAGAATTTTTAACCCAATTTTTGAGTCAAATGCTGTAGAGGTGCTGCGTCTAATAAAAATTTTTAATAAGCTTGCTCGAACGTGCTCTCTCCAGCCACTTTTGAGTGAACCACTATCAATTGAACCAAAAGAATTAAACTTAAAAAGATGACAAGACCTAGCTTTAACCAAACCAACTTT